>NW_026891037.1:85108-103155 GCF_015708825.2 Lethenteron reissneri
AGTGTACTTACACAGCAGTGTAAATACACACACGCTTACAAGCTATACCATTTCGATTTTCATTAAAAGTGTATGACAGCAATCGTAATAATTTTCGTGGATTAAATTAAACAAATCACCTTGATTGTTCTGACGCGGTCATATCAACACAAGTACTTCAATATTTTTATAAAACAAAGTCAGCACGGTATAAACTTGCACCTCAAAGTCCAAATCACAATTGTAATACTTCAGTCTGCATTTCCCTGGTAACGCATTTGAACTGGCAGCAGTTTGCAGCACATTGCAGGGTGAATATTAGCAAATCAACGCGAATTATGCGGTGACATGAATATACGTATTCAGGATTAAGCTTAATAGCCAGATTCCACAAGTCATGACTAATCCCATATCTGCATTTTCCATAAATATGCTAAATTCGTCTTGATATGCAAACTCTTGTAACCTCCGAGTTCAACCAGTCTACACAACAAAGGCTCATTCCTAACAGCGTGTTTCAGCCGCATCGAACCTCACAATAATAATATCCTCCCAAACTCTACCAGATACATACTCGAGTACACATATACACTCCCTTGTACACACACCCAGACACGAGTGGGCATAGCAGTGTATATACATAGACGAATGTGCATACATATACACACGAATGTGTATATACAGGGGTGTACATACAGATATGCAACGCAGTGTACATAAACACACGAGTGTACATTCAAAGCATTGTACGTCAACTAGGATTGCGTTCCACTGCGAACACGCACGTTTGTACCTACATACATATGCACACAAATGCATGTACATGCACACACGAGTGCTCGTCTTGTTGTAGTGTTTCCTATGTAATGGTTTATGGTATACGCAGGAGTACAAAATGTGCACTTCACACCTACGCGCCGTTTGCCCATTGATCGTGATGATGATGAATAACATGTTACTTGATCTAACAGAGAAACGAATGGTTACAATTGGAACAATAAATATACTCAACGAGTTTTGATTAGGATGGTGCGGTTAAATAGCTATTCCAATTCATTGAGATTGCACATTCAGCAAATTATAATGCGACCACAATGCGATCCTAGTAATTATAGTGCAATTCTAATCCCGCACCCCCAGTTCGCATATCCGTCCCTAGTTTCGTAAATAAATATATGTGCATACATATGCATACATCAGAGTATAGTGGGATTATAATGTAGGAGGGCATAGAAGGAATCTAACTCGACATATATGCATCTTCGGTGGATGTATGAGCAACCACCACTCCTCGCCTCGCGTTGATTGGGAGGTGAGCCCACGGTAGCCTGGCGCTTACAGCTTTCTACACCTTACGCCACGCTCCCACGTCCCCTTGATTCGTTTGTTTTTCTCTGAAGAAGAGCCCCCTGTTGTTTGGCATTCCCCTCCCACGAGTAAAAAGAATCCACTGCCTCATCCGCGGTGCCGGACAATGTCCCGGAGGGAAGGCTCGTAGCCACCACAGAGGCCCACGAGGTCTCTGGACGTGTGCGAGGCGCTGGTAACCTCTCCATATTCAATAAAATTGCCATAAAAAACACGTCCAAAATATTAAACACATACACTCGATTTAAAGCTTTCGTGACTGCAGGGATTCATCTTCTTGGTTCTTTCGGTAAAGTCACGTAGAATGGAAACAATAAAAAATAATAAAATAATACATCATATTATTTTATTACGTTTTATTTTATGGAAACAATAAAAATAATGAAATAAAACATTATATTATTTTATTATGTTTTATTGTATTATTTTTATTGTTTCCATTCTACGTCACTTTACCGAAAGAACCAAGAAGACACATACACTCGAGTTTAACACGTCAGATTTCGGGACCAATATCATCCATAATAGAGGTTTTGGAGTTAGATAGCCGAATTATATGAAGGTGTCGTTAAAATTATACATTAGATAAATGCATACTCACAAAGGACAGCGTACTTCAACAGGGATTACCATTGGTAGGGCTATTTTAATAAACACAATAGACAGGAAGGACACGTTCAAAGGGCTCGCATAATGCACACGCTTAATGTACATTGCCTCAGTAATCCCCCCCCCCACACCCACATTGTGCAAGAGCGCAGCTGCGTGGTCAACACATCTACGCTTCTATATAATTTAGTTTGTTCAGTTTTAGTTTTAAACCGTTCTCCTATCTCTTAACATTGCCCAATAGACTTCGTATGGGAACCGGTTCCCTATCTCTTAACATTGTCCCATAGACTTCCTATAGGAACCGGTTCCCTATCTCTTAACATTGCCCAATAGACTTTCTATGGGAACCGGTTCCCTATCTCTTAACATTGCCCCATAGACTTCCTATAGGAACCGGTTCCCTATCTCTTAACATTGCCCAATAGACTTTCTATGGGAACCGGTTCCCTATCTCTTAACATTGTCCCATAGACTTCCTATAGGAACCGGTTCCCTATCTCTTAACATTGCCCAATAGACTTTCTATGGGAACCGGTTCCCTATCTCTTAACATTGTCCCATAGACTTTCTATGGGAACCGGTTCCCTATCTCTTAACATTGTCCCATAGACTTTCTATGGGAACCGGTTCCCTATCTCTTAACATTGTCCCATAGACTTTCTATGGGAACCGGTTCCCTATCTCTCAACATTGTCCCATAGACTTTCTATGGGAACGGGTTCCATATCTCTTAACATTGTCCCATAGACTTTCTATGGGAACCGGTTCCCTATCTCTTAACATTGGCCCATAGACTTTCTATGGGAACCGGTTCCCTATCTCTTAACATTGGCCCATAGACTTTCTATGGGAACCGGTTCCCTATCTCTTAACATTGGCCCATAGACTTTCTATGGGAACCGGTTCCCTATCTCTTAACATTGTCCCATAGACTTTCTATGGGAACCGGTTCCCTATCACCACTCACTCACCACTCACACACTCACCACTCACACTCACCACTCACCACTCACTCACCACACACTCACCCACCCACTCACCATCTCACCATCCCACACACCCACTTACCCACCCACTTACCCACCCACTCACTCACCCACTCAGCCACTCAGGCGTCACATAATGTTGTTGATGTTGTTGTTGTTGACGATGTTGTTGTCGTTGTTGTTGTTGACGATGATGATGTTGTTGTTGACGATGATGATGTTGTTGTTGACGATGATGATGTTGTTGTTGACGATGTTGATGATGTTGTTGACAATGTTGTTGTTGTTGACGATGTTGATGATGTTGTTGACAATGTTGTTGTTGCTGCCGCTGCAGACGCGCGACTGGATCGAGGAGCTGCAGAGCTGCCGTGAGCTCCCCCACAAGACGCTGTCACAGAGACTCGTTAGAGAGAGAGAGCCACACTCAAGGTGGTGGTGGTGATGGTGGTGGTGGTGATGGTGGTGATGGTGGTGGTGATGGTGGTGGTGTTGGTGATGGTGGTGGTGTTGGTGGTGGTGGTGGAGGTGGAGGTGGTGGAGGTGGTGGTGGAGGTGGTGGTGATGGTGGTGGTGGAGGTGGTGGAGGTGTGTTGTATGTGTTGGGATTATGAAATTTTGATAAAAATAATAAAAATTAATAATTTTCCGAAAAATGCGCAAATCGCATGAATTATGTTAATGTGTGTATTAATATGCATACATTATGATAATGCGTGTAATTATATGCATAGATTATGATAATCACGGAGATAATCGTAGTAATTTATGCGGATGCTTGCGATTGTGTTACTGTGTGCAGTTCTGATAATTTGCTTAGTTTCGTTTATCCAGAGTTATCCATCAGGATAACACGATTATCATCGATTAAACGTTTACCGATTATCTTAGTGTGTTTATATTATTTTAGGTCACCAGTTCAGATCTCATCACAGGATACAGCTCTTATGAATAAGATAGTTTTGCATGGACTTGGAAAGAAGCACTCGAACAGTTGGTGTGAAGCAATTTTATTCTAACAAGCATGTGACATTCTATCATGCAGGTCAAACATGCGTCAATAATTCATGAATAACCAAACACTTATGCATTTGCGATATCATGCATTCGATTAATATGAATAACTAAAATTCTTATGCAATTACGAGACTATGCATTTGAATTACGAGACTATGCTTATGAGCGAAAACATCTGCGCTATGCCGATCTAGCTGCCGAAGCACAGCATCATGGCTGGAACACAGAAGTCCGACCAGTGGAGGTGGGCTGCAGAGGTTTTGTGGCAACATCTACAACCAAACTGCTTAGAGACCTGGGAATTAAGGGCCAGAGCCAGCGTTCGGCAATCAAAGCTGTATCGGAGGCGGCAGAAGGCAGCAGTCAGTGGCTCTGGATGAAGAGGAAAGACCCCAGCTGGACCCCAAAGTGAGAGGGCCAAGAGGTATGCAGTCAACAATGCTTGACTCAGGGAGGAGGACGCCCCTGCCATGCATAGTCCCATGGGATGTTGGCTACCAACAACAAGGCAACTCCTATGACTAATTGGGAATGGGATGCAAGCGTAGGATTGATCACCCTGTCGCTGGCCGCCTTTGGGGAGGGTGTATAGTATGAAAGGCCGAAACACCCTAGGAACCAAAGGGTCACTACTGACGATGCGCTCCCCAAATTTCACCAGGCTCACTGTTCATGAACTCTTGGAAGTGCTTGCACAAAGGATAGTAACATCTCATCCTGTGTTCTTTGGAATCTGACTAAAATGAATGACTCAAAACTCTTATGCATTTAACGAACTGAATGACTAAAAACCCTCCTAACAACCAGGCATCTCATTAGTTCGTTTTTTTTTTGCATCGATCACAATCGGCGACTGGCCGAGTTTGAAACAAGCATGACACACTTCATTTTGCGGTAATAAAAAGCACTTATTGTATCCCAGAGGCGAAAGTGTATGTATATACTGGTGGGTGAGGGCGTGTTGCGGGAGAGCTAATCTGGCTCTGTTTTAATTAATTCTTCGGCGAGACTCTATGACAGAAGAAACCGGTTTGACAAGATTTTCTCTGTGTTTCCTTGAGTCTGTATGTGGGGAGCGATACGACCTCTCTGCTGTCTGTGCGAGCGGCAGCTGAGACTTTCTCCGCTGTGAGGTGAGCGGCGGCGCTCGTTCAGAAGACTTTGACTCTTTTTCTCCACGGCGGGATGACGAGTCGGTTTTGGTTGATGCTGGTCGATCTGGGTGTCGCTCGTTGTCGCTCGGTGGCGCACGGTGGCGCACGGTGGCGCACGGTGGCGCACGGTGGTGCTCGTTCAGCGATCTCCGCCTTTCCTGCGGGTTGTTCGCTGGTCGTCACTCTGACGAGGAGCAATGCTTCGTTCGTGGCAGGGTGGACGTTGGCGTCTTTGTTGGCTTCACTCGCAGCTCTGCGACTCAGGGTAGCGATTCTTCTCAGGTGGTGCAGACCTCGGCTTGTAGCTGCGCGTCGCTACTCCGCGAACCTCGTCATTCTGGATGACGAAAACTTCTTCGTTGTTGGCGTTGAGATGAGATGGGGCCCATGGCCCGGACGATCTGGTGGTGGGGCCCGTGGCCCAGACGATCCGCTTGGATGGATTTTCCTTCGGTTTATATTGGAAAATTCCACTCGGCTTCCCGAGTTGTTCAAAGGCTGTGTCATAAAACCCTCCTGTGGCTGAACCATCTGCGTTCGTTGTGTGTGTGTCCGTCCGTGTGTTTCGCGTGCGTGTTTGTCTGTGTGTTTATTAGCTTTGAAGACACAGCTGTGTGTCGTTCTGGAAGAAAGGGGTGGGGGCTTCGTGACGGCGCCACCTGAGTAATTCATTAACCCGACCGATGATTCGCGTTCGCATTGAGTTCTATATATAAAAAAAAAATATTCGAATCCATGTTTTTGTTACTGAATAATATTTGTCGCGAAAACCTACGCGTTAAGCGAGCTTAATTATTCCCTCCCTTGCTCGGGGATCATATCTTTTGTCTCACACAGCTTAAGTTGTTTTGGTTTGGAAGTTGAAATGCGACTTGTTTGCTGCTTGGTTCCATTATGCCCAAGTTATGCCGAAACCGTGTTCACGATGTTTCATCGTGATTTGATTTCTTTATGGGGAGATGTTATTTGCTCGTGTGCGCAAATCTTGCTGTCCGTGTTGCGGGGAGACAAAGACGGTTGTTTCCACGGTGGAAGCACCCGGTTTATTCGAAGGCGTGTGTTCATTTCCTTTGAGCCATTGCCCCAACCTTTATGGGTGTCATTTCCTGGCTTTGTGCCTGCCGTGTTGCTCGCTTCCCATGGGGTGTTGTGTTTGGTTAATTTTGAGAGCCTTCTCCGCCCTTGATTTCTCTTCTACTTTAATTCCGTACTTATTATTTGACTTCTTGTGATTATTTAATCTGATATCCCGGCTAGGGATCTTTGTTTTGGAGCGAAATAGATGCCATAATTATTCTTTGGTGCTTCGGCCCGGCCGCGTAGAAATTATTTAAGGTAAATAATGTCAGTATTTAATTAACAATGATGGGTCGCGATTCTGGTGCAGACTGTAGTCTGATTTCCAATTGGAGTGAGGATGGATACTGTTTGCTTACTCTTCATGGCTAAGTTGGTAACTTTGTGTATCTAACATGGTTCAAAGACCCGTCTGTGCTTTTTGTCGTCAATGCTGTTTCTTTGTTAAGAATATAATTATCTCTTCCTCCGTGGTGCCTGGTTTGTAAGGTTTTTTAACGAAAGGGTGTCATTCTAACCCCCCCCCCCCCCGCCTGCAATTCTCCCCTCTCTTGTTCCTCTTGTGTGAAATTCGGGGAGTTTTTATGACCTTGATTGCCCTCTTTCATGCCGTCTTTCCTTTGAATTGAGGTATGCGCGCATCTGTGGAAGTGT
This sequence comes from Lethenteron reissneri, assembly GCF_015708825.2. NCBI lineage: Eukaryota > Metazoa > Chordata > Hyperoartia > Petromyzontiformes > Petromyzontidae > Lethenteron > Lethenteron reissneri. Next base: position 91,956 of record NW_026891037.1, read on the forward strand.
GGGGGCGTGTTCGTTACACGTTGCCCCGTGCCTATTAAAAAAAGATATTATATATGTTGGCAGAATAATTCTTAAAAAAAATAATATTAAAAAATAAATAAAAAGCGGGTACATACACAACATGGCGAGGTCGTAGATGGTGCGCCTGCTGAACGGCTTCGTGGCGGCGGCATCACAATTTTTCTAGGTTATTTAATTCAGTGTGTCTCTCTCCCTGTCTCCTAATTTTTTCAAGCTTTTGCACCGTGCCACTCATTGACATGCTAATTTCTCTAACCCCTCCCTCTCTCTCCGCCCCCGCCCCCCCAGCACCTGCCCCAGCAGACCCACCTCTCTCTCTGCCCACCCCCCCTTTCTCTATTTAAGGCCTCGACACAGGCGTGGTTTATCTGTGTGCCGATGTACGTCTCTCTCTCTTTGTATCTCTGTGATATCTGTCTGCTTATATGTCTGTCTATATGTCTCTGGTTCTGTGTTTTATCTCTCTCTCAAATTTTGCATTCTCAGGAAGAACGTAATCAACCAGGTAGGGTGTTGACTGTTATGTTATCCGACTCTATGTTGTATTACATTACATTTCTAAGTATACTAGATTTGTGTTTCTATTTCATTTATACCTGATGATGATTGCTTGTGTTGCAATCGAAACGTCGTATGCTAGTATTTAATTTATTATTTTTTCTTGATACGTGACTTTACCGAAATAACCAAAGAGTAGCACCCGCTAAGATAATGTGGAATTTCCACGAGTGCAGTATGATATTTGTGAATGATGTTACCATGTAAACCGTTTCAAAGTGTGTTATGGTGATACATTGGTGTGTGCTGTCCTGGGTCCGTGAGTGTGCATAACGCAGAGAAGCCGTTCTGCTGAAAGGTGTACGGCCACAGGTTCCGCCAGCACTGCCACCGGAATATCCACCTGCGCAAGCATAGAGGCGAAAAGCCCTACCGCTGTAGTGCTTCTCGCAAAGTTTCAGTTCCCAGCAGCACCAGCAGATACACAACGGTGATAGACTGCACCGCTGCAGCGATTGCGGATGCGGGATCCCACAGCCCGCCGACCTGAGGGCAAACGAGCGCACGCACACGGGCGAGAAGCCATATGGCTGCGACATGTGTGGCCAGACCTTCACGCGCTCCACCGGCCTGCGCTTCCACCAACTTTTGCACGTGGAGGAAAATATTTAGCGGTGCTGTCGGGAAATCTTTTCGAGGCCGTCGTAGGTTTTCACATTTGTGCCATTTCACGCCACATGCTGTGAATATTCTTCAATTCGTGCACTTTTGGGTTGTGCCGCGTGTTGTTCGCCATAGCACGTGTTAGTGGGAATTTCCCGGCATGTAGAGCGAAACGTCGGACATCGTGTTGAACAACGCGGAGTGGCACAACCCGAAAACGCTTAAAAATGTTCTACTGTTAAAAACAATGGGGGCATCTGAAATTTGCTCACAAAGTTCAACATGGAGTACGAAAAATAATCTTATCACGTATACGTAGGAAATTTGACAGCAACTCTTCTTCACAAAAACGCGACATATTCGTCAATAACACGATCCTAAAAGTAAAATATATAATAGGCAAGGTTTTGGATATTGGTTGTTTTCCATACCAGATAAAGAGGCCAGATAGACTGAATGCATAAAAGTTGAAGACGACAGTATACACAAGGCCGTGATGAAAGATTTATTTTAAGAATGTTTCCAGATGAGCAATCTTAACTTGGAATATGTATCGCTGTGATGTATCCTTCGTATTTGTGAATCGGGCATTGCATTGTTATATGTTGTATGGTCTGTTCTGGATGACCACAGTCATACACTGGAGATTTTAATTTTCCATTTGTGCATCAGGTATCCGCATCTCCCATGGTTTGTGCGGATGCATTTTAAGGTGGACCATGAGCTTCGTGGAAGATCAAAATTATTTATCTGCTTTGGATTTTTCACATGGTGTTTGTGAGTTCTGTTGAACTCCCTTCAGTTTTCCAAGCTTAATCGGGGTTGAATTCGCATTGCTAAAGGTTCAAGGAATTGGACCTGTCTTGCCTCGCGGCAGATGTGGAGCGTATGTTCACAGGAAGTTCCTGTTTTTTATGCTAATTTTGGTCACGTGACCAGGAAGTTACGATTTTAGATTTCCAATGTACCACGCGGGCGTCGGCCATTACATAGATAAGTCAAGATGGCGGCACGCATCGCATCTCAGTGAGACCGCAGCCGCACTTGTCCATTGTGGGAGCTTAAGAAGCATTGTCTGTAAGTTGTTTATATTCCTATAATATTGGCAATGCTGTTGTAATGTTGGAATGACCGTTATAGTGATGTAAATGCCTTTATGGTGCCGTTAAGTTGTTGTAGTAAATACGAGGCCTAGTTAGTAACGAAGCCTGTGACTTTCCTTATTGTGGATGTTACTTGTGATTTAGTAGGTCGAGTCAGACTTGTGCCTATGTTGCGATCCTGAGAGTGAAGATGACGAAGTATCTCATCCACAGTTTAGTGTTATGTGTAATGCTGTACATTTGGGGTGCAGTGGGATGAATACACGATGTGCCTGTATGCAACGCACCGGCTTGTGCTTTTGTCTAGTTGTTCAGTGGTAATGTAGGGGCCTGGTCCGTCCAGGATCTATTGTTATCTAAGACATTGTTCTGATGCTGTGGTGTTCATTGTGTTGCTGTTTCCGGATTATAACAGATGCTGTATCTGTGTTTTCTCACCAGTTTTACCTTGTTACAATCAATAAATGACGATTGGAGTTGGACGTTCATCCTGGCTCCGAGGATTTATTGAACGCAAGGTTATCTACTCGACTAGCGGTGCAACGCAGCGCACAGCGAGGCCGAGATAGGACCAAAATGGCTTGCATGACGTAATGTAATAGCGAGGGACGTTATTGAGGTCCTGATGAATGGGAAGGCGACTGTTTTGCTCAATTCGCAGGATTTCCCGGAGGGTTGCAGAGTTGTGATGGATTGGGGAGAGACGTGACAGCACGGGAAGCCAGGGTGTTGGGGTCGACTTGAAGGTTCCAGTGGTACACTGCATTGCAATGTTCCATTGGACATTAACAAGTTGAGAGTGACTACTTCTGGTCCATACTGGTTCACAGTACTCGGCTATAGAGTACGCAAGGGCCATCATTGGTGTCCATAGCACTGGTGCTGATGCTCCCCAGCTTGTGCTTGCCAGTTTGTGGACCAGGTTGACCCTTGTTTTGGTTTTGGCGGCTACCTTTTTCATGTAGTCGCGGAAGGTTCGCGTACGGTCCAGCTTCATACTGAGATAGGTTGGAGTGGGGTTGTTGTTTCACAGTGTTGCCAGAGAAGGTCACTTTCAGAGTGTGCTGATGATTGGACAGGTGCTGATGATATGACAACTATTTCAGGACGATATTTGTAAGTGTCCATCAGATAATTAAAATCTGGCCAATCACTTTAAGGAGTACAAATGAGTTTCATCTACTAAATGGAATGCGGCTGAGATATTGTTCGCCGACAAGATAGAGTGATAAACTCTGAGGATGTGCAGATGCTGAATGTTTTCGTTGCGTTAAAGGCGAATTGGAAAACGGCCTTCGCCCATTACGATCCACCACACCACTTGCTGTAAGGCCACGTACACGTGCTCCCCGACTCCCTCTATCTCTGTTTACCACACGATCCGTGATGGGGACCAGCGGGAGCGAGGTTGAAGAGTTTCCCCACTAGCCGTGCTGGCCACTTAATGCCAGGGAAATTGATCTAGCGCATGGCCTCTGCCTGCCACGCTTATTCTCGAGCCTACCCCCTCCACGCTACTCAACATGCACACAATGTCAATGCCACACTTTGATACACTTACAGCGGTTTCTATTGTCATAATCAGGGATAATTTTAGATGCGCGATGTGTTGATGATGCACCCAGGCCACACTCGCCATTCTCCCACTCACACCGTCTGTCTCAGGAAAACAGTTTTATTGCATTCCAACACGACCTGCCCTTTCCAACTTACCCCCTTGAGTGCTCGTGTATCTGGGTGCACCATCATATGCTACCCGGATTCTCCTGGAGGTGGTCTCGCGTCAAACTCACCCATGTTTTACCACAGGGTCCGGGAGTCTCCATCTCACACCGAACTTTGCCAATTCTCTCTCACAGGGGAAACCCATGGCCAGGTCACTCGCTAGGTTGCCGGGATGAAAACGCAGGTGGAGAGGTTCGGTTTGTGTGTTCTAGTTGACCTAAGCGCTAGTCGGAGTGTGTGCATGGGGTAAATGCATGTTGTGTCTGTGCATGGGGTGTGTGCGTGGTGTGTGTATGTGTGCGTGGGGTGTGTGTGTGGTGTGTGCATGGGGTGTGTGTGGGGTGTATGTGTGCGTGAGGTGTGTGGTGTGCGCATGGGGTGTGTGTCTGTTTGTAGGGTGTCTGTGTGGCTGGAGAAGAGATGGAGTGATGTGGTACAGGAGGACGTGGAGCTGAGTGGACTTGCCGATGACTGGTACCAGCGGTGTCAAGATCGGCCTCAGTGGAGGAGGCTCGTGAAGGACGCTACTGGGCAGTTGGAGGCAGTCGCCCTCCAACAACAACGGAGGGCGGAGGAGCGACGCTCACAACAACGAGCGGAGCGCCGGGTGGCTAAAGCACAGCAAGTTGGCACAGTAGAGGGCACAGGTGGTGCATCAGCCAGTCATCTCGGTCATCTCGGTCAGTCGACCAGTGGCACCTGGGTCTGCCCCGTGACCTCCTGCCAGCGGGCTTTCGACACTTCACGTGGCCTCAAGGTGCACTTGGCCTGGCACAAGCATCGTGGTGACGTCACCGCCACTTAGTGGCGAATGGCGGTTGTTGTGTGTGGTGCATGCATGGAGTGTTTGTGTGGGATGTGTGCATGGTGTATGCAGTGTGAGTATGCATGGGGTGTATGTGTGCGTGGTGTGTGGCGTGTGCGTGGGGTGCAAGCATGGTGTGTGTGTGTGTGGGGTGTGCTTGTTATGTGAATGGTGTGTATATGCGTGGGGTGTATGTGCGTGTGTGGTGCAAGCAAGTAAAACAATCTTCATAAACGTTCCAACAAAACCATAAATGCCAAAAAAACATTGCTACAAATGAAAAATATATATTTACAAAATACTGAAAAAATTGTATTTACAAAATACTGAACACGAGGCTTGTTTGCAAACTTTCATGAAAGCAAGACATATTGCACATTTACATCTTCTGCATTAATACTGTCACTGTGACGGTCTTCCTCGAAATTCAATACACGGTGAAACTAAACTAATATATATATACAGTTATTATATACGAGTTAAAAACATCCTTAGCTATTTCAGTAACAGTGAGTCAAGAGAAAGGAGGGTGTTATTGGTCGGTGATGGGTGGGTGGTTAATGTGCATGGGTGGTGGGGTGCGTGATGTGTGTATGTGGGTGGTGTGTGGGTGGGGTGTGTGCATGCGTTGGGTGTGTGTATGCGTGGGGTGTATGTGTGGTGTGTGTTGGGTGTGTGGTGGGTGGGTGGCGTGTGTCTGGGTGGGTGGCGTGCGTGGTGTGTGTTGGTGGATGGTGTGTGCATGCATTGGGTGTGTGTATGCGTGGGGTGTATGTGTGTGTGAGGTGTGTGTGTGGTGTGTGTGTGATGTGGGTGGGTGGTGTGTGTGTGGTGTGTGTGTGATGTGGGTGGGTGGTGGGTGTGTGGTGTGTGGATGGGGTGGTTTGTGTGGGTGGGTGATGTGTGTCTGGGTGGGTGGCGTTAGTCTGGGTGGGTGGCGTGTGCATGGGTGGAAGGGTGCGTGATGTGTGTAGATGGATGGGGTGTGTGGGTGGGTGATGTGTGTGTGGGGTGTGTGGGTGGGGTGTGTGGGTGGGGTGTGTGGGTGGGTGGGGTGTGTGTGGCTTGGTGGGGTGTGTGTGGGTTGGGGTGGTGTGTGTGGGTTGGTGTGGTGTGAGTGGGTGGTGGAGTGTGTGTGTGTGGGTGGGTGGGTGGGGTGTGTGTGTGATGTGTGTTGTGGGTGGGTGGCGTGTGTCTGCGTGGGTGGCGTGTGCATGGGTGGTGGGGTGCGTGATGTGTGTATGTGGGTGGGTGGTGTGTGGGTTGGGTGGTGTGTGGGTGGGGTGTGTGCATGCGTTGGGTGTGTGTATACGTGGGGTATATATGTGTGTGAGGTGTGTGTGTGATGTGTGTGTGATGTGGGTGGGTGGTGGGTGGGTGGTGTGTGGATGGGGTGGTTTGTGTGGGTGGGTGGCGTGTGTCTGGGTGGGTGGCGTGTGTCTGGGTGGGTGGGTGCGTGATGTGTGTAGATGGATGGGGTGTGTGTGGGTGGGTGATGTGTGTGGGGTGTGTGGGTGGGGTGTGTGGGTGGGTGGGGTGTGTGTGGGTGGGTGGGGTATGTGGGTGGTGTGTGTGTGGTGTGTGTGTGGGGTGCCTGTGGGTTGGTGGGGTGTGTGTGGGTGGGTGGGGTGTGTGTGGGTGGTGGGTGGGGTGTGTGTGGGTGGGGTGCCTGTGGGTTGGTGTGCGGTGGGTGGGTGGGTTGTGTTGGGTTGGTGGGTGTGTGGGTTGTGGTGTGGTGTGTGTTGGTGGTGTGTGGGTGGTGTGTGTGTGTGGGGTGTGTGGGTGGGTGGTGTGTGTGGTGGGGTGTGTGGGTGGGTGGGTGTGTGGGTGGGTGTGTGTGTGTGGGTGGGGTTGTGTGGTGTGTGTGTGTGTGGTGGGTGTGTGGGGTGTGTGGGTTGGTGGTGTGTGGGTGGGTGGGTTGTGTGTGGGTTGGTGGGGTGGTGTGGGTTGTGTGGGGTGTGTGTTGTGATGTGTGTGGGTGTGTGTGTGTGTGGGGTGTGTGGGTGGGTGGGGTGTGGTGGGGTGTGTGGGTGGGTGGGTTTGTGTGTGGTGGGGGGTGTGGTGGGTGGGCGGGGTATTTGTGGGTGGTGTGTGTGGGTGTGGTGTTTGGTGTGGTGCCTGTGGGTTGGTGGGGTGTGTGTGGGTGGGTGTGTGGGTTGGTGGGTGTATGTGTGGATGGGGTGGTGTGTGTTTGTGGGTGTTGGTGAGGTGTGTGTGGGTGGGTGGGGTGTGTGTGGTGTGGTGGGCAGGTGTGGTGAGAGGTTGCAGGATGGCCATGTCTTGGGGTCTGGGGTCGGGTCTCCGTCTCTTCCATTCCAGGTGTTGACATCCCCCGTGGCGTCACCTGTTCCGGCCACAAACCCAGGGGAAGCATGGGTCATTAAGGGACAGGGCACTCAAGACCACAGCAGGTCTCCAAGTCGTGTCTCACGATGCTGCATGACACAGTGCGACAAGGGAGTGGAACACAGACGAGAGAAGCAGCCAGCTGGATGCAGTGCGACACAAATTTGGATTTATCTTTTCCAATAAAGGACACGAAGACAGAAAGAAGTGTCTGAGTCCTTTTATTACACATGTAAAATTTGTAGATAATGTTTTGGGGTGACGGAATGTCAACATACATTTCCTCAGGATGATCATGTATTTTTAAGCTATGTTAATTAGACATTCCGATTGTTATGAAATAAATAGCTTACAATAAAACTGAACTCCTAGACAAAATAATCCTTTCCTTTACAATACAGATCTTTGGTTTGTTTCTGAAATTGAACATTTATCTTGTTGATTGTACTTTAGCTGAAAGATTTAAATGTATTACGCGAGAGCTGAGCTTCTGTTAACAAGCCAAAATAAGAGCTGAGCTATTTTTTAATGTAAACTCCGAGCGAATTGTTACATAATATTATTTAATGTTTGCTTTTCAACATTCCAGTTTCCTGAAATCTAAATAAATTGGCATATTTGCCCACGTGACAACATCGTTTGATTGGCTATCAGTAGAGGGAAAAGCTGAAAATCGGCAGATACCTCGACGATCTAACCCAAAAGTAACGAATTATGAATCTAAGATTGGTCGTGAAAGCCGAGATATAATATTTTTTAACCTTTTAACGTGCACAGTACTCGCTCACTCTCACAACGCGAGAAACCACAGAATCACAATTGTCTAAGCTCCGAGGTCCTCGATACGTTAAGATGTTATCGGCCAAATAATGAGTTGCTTTAAAAGGTGGAGGAAACTGGAGATCCGGAAAAAAAAACCCCACACATGCGAGGCGGAAACACTCAACCCCATACAGACGGAACAGGTGGAGTCCACATTTTTGTTGTACTGCCTTCTCCTGGCAAGCCAGGATACGGCGTCCACGGGAAAGGGAGTAATCCACCAACCCTTACCTCCACTAGACTGGAGTGGTGGGGTGCGCCAATGATGGGGGCCTTTATTCTTCCGCATTGCAACAGCAATGCTTCCGGACAAATCTAAGAAATGTCCGGAGTCGCTGCCGCACTCGTGCAAATCTCCGCCCAGGCCCCCTCGATGCCTTCGTTCCGGTGTTGGCGACAGCTTCACTTGTCGCTTGATGGCTGTGCTGGTGTTCCACCAGGGCAGTGTGGGAACTGGCGCTCGAGCTGCTGCGCTGGTGTTCCACCAGGGCAGTGTGGGAACTGGCGTTCGTGCTGCTGTGCTGGTGTTCCACCAGGGCAGTGTGGGAACTGGCGTTCGTGCTGCTGTGCTGGTGTTCCACCAGGGCAGTGTGGGAACTGGCGTTCGTGCTGCTGTGCTGGTGTTCCACCAGGGCAGTGTGGGAACTGGCGTTCGTGCTGCTGTGCTGGTGTTCCACCAGGGCAGTGTGGGAACTGGCGTTCGTGCTGCTGTGCTGGTGTTCCACCAGGGTAGTGTGGGAACTGGCGCTCGAGCTGAAAGAGAGTTGTAAGTGCCACTGTTATGCCTCTGTCTGTCTTTCATTATTTGTGCTGAAACTTTCCTACTGCAGTACAATTCCATTATCTATCCTACGACTACTCCCTGCCCTGCCCCACGGCCACAACCAGGACTACCCCTATCAGAATATATTCAGAATCAGAATATTGATTTAGACTGTGGGAATATTACGACCTATAAAGCTCCTTCTCACAGATGTCAAGTACATCACTGCCCCTACCCCTATCGCTACCCCAAACGATCAAGCAGAGTGGTGGGAATTCCCCATTCCCATAGCAGGGGCCAATCTATAAATGAAGACCAATGTAAGAATTATGTCCAGTACTGCTGGACATTATACTGGACATCCGTGAAAAAGAGCTTCATAGCTTATCGAATTTGAAAAACATCAAAGTCACTTCATGAGAACTTAACCGACACAAATATTCTTCAAGATGCACGTGGAGACTCACAATCGGCTCTTGGATGACACGAAATGTTTCTCGAGATCTAACCCAGAATCATTCGTCCTTCCCTTTTCGCATTGGCTCACACGATCCACCTCCACGATCTCGTCCATTTTAATCGATGCGTCCACTGCATCCGGTTCATTGTGACTAGCGTGGCTTTCGACCTTGGTGCCATCCTGAATCCACTTGGAGCTCAAAGCCCCTTCAGGCGTGAGCCGGCGAACGGGATCCCACCTGCCAAAATATAAACGGGGAATCGTCAGGGTTCAGTTACCGTCTACATTTCTTCTAGGTGTGGCACATGCAATTATTTACATTCATTGTGCTAACGAATGTAAGAAGGCACAAGGCCAGAAATATTGCCCTGTTATGACACAAAGCCACTCCCTGTCAGTAAAACATCACTCTTAGTAGTGTGTACTCTTTTATGAAAGTGATGATGGTGAACACGAAAATAATTATGAATTAAGATAATATGTAGACAGTGCAGTTATATCTTACTCAAGGCATCCTTCGACGAAATCGATTATCTCTCTGTTCGTAGTCCAAAGCTTTTTCTCAATAGAGGAGGTGTTTGGAAAGACCTTCCTGCCGTCCACCCTGTGGCACCCATCCTTGTCTGTGTTGGAGAGAAAATGAGTGAAACGAGTTCCGAGGAATAAGAACAAAGTACATTTCGATTTAAAGCTTTCGTGACTGCAGGGATTCATCTTCTTGGTTCTTTCGGTAAAGTCACGTAGAATGGAAATAATAAAATAATAAAAATAAAACATAATAAAATAATTCTCACGACGTTTCGGCCACAACGCAAGCAGCCGTCCTCAGGTGAAGACCAGGTCTGTAATTTGTATTCTTGGGAAGACAGACCTGGTCTTCACCTGATGACGGCTGCTTGCGTTGTGGCCGAAACGTCGTGAGAATTATTTTATGATGTTTTATTATTATTTTATTATTTCCCTTCTACGTGACTTACCAAAAGAACCAAGAAGAAGAACAAAGTACATTACGGCAATGCTTGCCTGAATAATTGTGACAACAGAAGTAGCAACCTGCCCTCCCACTCACCCGTGGAAATGTGCATTCTGGTCGCAGCATCAATCATAGGCCTTGGTGGGAGACCAAGAACCTGTGCACAGGTCACAGTGAAATTAATATACATGGGTTAGGTCATTGGACTGTGTGTATCGTAAACATACATACAGTAGACTTCCTCAAATGTAAAGGTCTATAAAACTGAAACGTTATTCCCAAGAACTGCACATCCTTTTACACCACTGCCAAATAGATTTAATTTGTATTGGGTACTTAATTAACAAATATTGCCCTTTGAAGGTGACTTCAGGAACCTTCGGGACGAACAATGAACCCGAAGAATGAAAGGGTAAAAGTCTGTCACTCTGAGTTATTATGACCAAGGCCAAATCACATCATACGTGTCCAACTAGTATCTGATCACATTAAAGATATGTCTATTCTCTATGTACATACTGGCAGCAGAGCAACATTTGTTCCCATGGAATGAGGCCAAAAGTATGATTGCTCCACAGATTACTTGAACCGTGTATTGCAATCCAGGGCAGTCTCCTATATCGTTGTTAGCGACTAATGGACCATCACTCAGCATTAGCAGTGTGAGCCGGCTCAACTAAAACTAAGCCATAGGCTTCAAAATCATAAATAATGAGATTATATTTTGCCATATTTCAGGTACCGTGATAATTCGGTCAATTGGATATCCTGTTGCCATGAAAAGTGACTCCCCAGAAGCGAGCTCGGCAATTATGCAGCCCAGGGACCACATGTCCACTGCGCAGGTGAGTTCGAGGCCCAGTAATATCTCTGGAGCCATGTACTCGAACGTTCCGAAAAATCCGAAAACTGCACACGACACACAGAGGAATAGCACTGATTGAGCGAGGAGATCATGTACGTTATTTGCTTAGATTTTTTAGTGCACGCGGATTTTAAAAAACTGGATTATTTATATTTA
>NW_026891037.1:110750-231535 GCF_015708825.2 Lethenteron reissneri
ACTAACGGGCTAGGGGAGGCTGTCTGGCCCGACACTGGTGAGTCGGGCTACGGTACCCGGAATCCCAGAGTGCTGACTCTGGTTCACGGGACCACGCCGCTGGCTCGGTCCTGCGCGGCCCTGACAAGGGCGGCGTCTCAGGGGAGTCCAGGGCTCTAGCTACCCGGGTCTTCAATCTTCCCTCCTCTGTTCTAATACTGAGCCCCGAGCTCTCTCTGTCATCCCCTTTTATACCCCCTCCAGGATCACAACCCCGGGCAGCCCTACCCCCAGGCTGCCTGATGCGGACGTCGTTGCGGGCACCCCCCCCCCCCCCGTTTACTCCCGGAGCTCCGCCCACTGTGTTTGTTCGCCGTTTGATCTTATGTACAAACAGCCCCTCCATAACAGCCCTACATCACCCCCCCCCCCCCCCTGCATAGCTCGCAGCCATCCCGGCTGCAACAATTTCAATAAAGGTACCTTTACCCCTTGACCCTCGTGTGTGCCTCATTTTTTTTTCAACAGAACGCGAATTGAACAACAACAATAACCATACCCCTGAAGGGAGTATAAACCGACGCGCCCCCCCCCCCCCCGAATAAATACGAGATCCGTAAAAGCAAAGTATATACATTCGCCAGGAACCCCCAGCGCACACACAACACACACACAACACACACACAACACACACAACACACACACAACACACACACACACAACAACAACATGCCAGGAGCACCCCACCAACGCAGCGCACAGTAACCATAACACGTGAAAATATTCAAAAAAACCAAAAATTTTTTTTTTTATTCCTGTGCATTACAAGAGTCTGCGCATTCTTGCGCGCGTCCTTGCCGCAGGCCCGTCACATGGGCCAACCCCAGATGGCGGGCCATCCGGTGGCAGCTGTCCCTTTCGAGGTGAGTCCGCGATTGAAGTGGCGAGACCCTCGGCATCCCCCGTGTGGGTTGTTGGGCGCGAGCCCGTCATTCCTGATGTACCTGGGGGCGGAACAACCGGCAAGACGTCAGGCGAGCGCAACAGAGACGGACCCTCCGAGTCGGTCGACCCCCCACATGTTTGGCCCTGCGTGTGTGGAGTGGGGCCTCGCACCGCAACGAAGGGTTTCAGCCTAGAGGGGTGAACGAACCACCGGCGCTTCCCCCACTTGATACGAACGCACTGAGCTCGCAAAACCTCGACCACCTCGACGGGGCCCCGCCACGGCCGCACCAGCTTCGAGGAGGTCGCGAGTGGTACCTGGGGACAGTGCAGCCATGCCCTGTCCCCTGGCTTCCACTGCAGCACGTGCGCGCGTGCCAGTCTGAGGCGCTCATTCGCCTTTTGACGCCTGTCGGAATTTAGCCTGGCAGCATCCCGTGCCTCCGTCAGTTTTTCAAGGTTAAATTTAACGTGTTCGTCCAATTTTGTCTTACCCAGCGGCGCGGGGATCTGCAGCTGTGCCCGAACAGGTGGGTCATGTTCGCGGCCATACATGAGAAAGAAGGGTGAAAATCCCGTCGCAGCATGGGGGGCCAATCTATATGCTGCCAGGACCCCTTGAATTTGCAAGTCCCAATTGGTCTGTGACTCCGAAACCTGGTGCGACAACATAGACGTGATGGTGCGATGCAGACGCTCGACCATCCCGTCAGTTTGCGGGTGATAGGGAGAGGTACGAATTTTCTTCGTTCCCAGGAGATCACAGACCTGTTTGAGGAGTTTCCCGGAAAATGTTTTACCCTGGTCGGTCAGCAGCCGCTCCGGAGCACCTTTGGCCATGACGTAACCTTGGACAAAGGCGTCCACGATGGCTGCTGCCGACTGATTGGCCAGGGGCCAGGCCATAGGCCAGCGCGTAAAGTACTCAACCCCTGTTAACAAATATCTATTGCCCCTAGGGGTGGCGGGAAATGGGCCCAGGATATCCAGCGCTACAAGTTCGTTCACCCTGGAGACTGTGATGGACTGCAACGGCGGGTTCGACTCCCGCGCTGGTGGTTTGCGCTGCGCACACCGAGGGCATGCTGCCAACAGATCCGTGACATCCCGTGTCATGCCCGGCCAAAAAAAGTCAAGCTGGAGCAAGGCGAGGGTCTTTTGGGTACCCAGGTGGAGGAGGCGCTCATGAGCAGCCCACACCACCTTACCCCGTAACCCAGAAGGGACCACCAGCCGGTGACGGTGGGATTTCCCGTCCCAATGCATAAGCAACCCCGCGTGCATTTCCCATGCGTCGGCATCACCCATCCCACGCCCCCTCTCCCCGGCGCGACGACGCAACGCGAGGAGGGAGGTATCCTCCATCTGGAGGCGCCCCCATTCATTAATGGGCAACCCAAGCAGGGAATCTCTTCCCTGTTCTGCGATATCATCGGGGAGCAATGTTTCATCATCGGCGGCGGCCGCCAGGACTGGAACCGGCACGTCCCCTGCTGGCCTGCAACGCCCCGACCCCAGGAGGCATGCACATTCGGAGGCGGTTGGCATGCGCGACAGAGCGTCCGCGTTGGTGTGGCGAACGCCCTTACGGTAGGTGGTTTCGAAATCGAAATCCTGGAGGACCTCCAACCATCGGGACAATTGTCCCGATGGCTGTTGAACCTTCAGGGCGTACTGCAGTGCCGCATGATCTGTACGGACGGTGAAATGCTGACCGTACAGATATGGGCGATACTGTTGGATGAAATAGACAATTGCCAACAGTTCCCTACGGGTGACAATATCTTTGCTCCGCTGGAGACAACACCCGACTGCCGTACGCAACCACCCGTTCCACGCCGTCAACCACCTGGGAAAGCACGCCTCCAATACCCGTGTTGCTCGCGTCGGTGTCGAGCAAAAACGGCCTCGAAAAATCCGGGTAAATCAAGGGAGGAGCTTTCACCAGGGCGTCCCGAAGGGAGCAGAAAGCAGCTTCCTCATCCCGACCCCAGTGGAACCGAACCCCTTTAGATGTTAAAGCGTGTAGGGGCTTGGCAATCGTCGCAAAATTAGCGACGAAGCGTCGGTAATACGACGCGAAGCCAATAAAACTCCTCACCTCTCCCACCGAGGTGGGAGTCGGCCAGGAGCTGACACACTGCGTTTTGGCGGGATCGGTAGCGATACCCGAGCGCCCCACGATGTGCCCCAAATAACGCACCGACTCGCGAAACAAATGGCATTTTTGGGGCTTAAATTTCAAATTAGCAGCCCGCATCTTTTGGAAAACCGCCCGCAACCTCTGGAGATGTTCGTCAAAAGTTTTTCCAAAGACAATAACGTCATCCAAATAAATCAGGCACGACTCCCATTGTAATCCAGCCAAAACCAATTCCATCAATCGCTGGAAAGTTGCCCGCGCTGAGTGTAAGCCCATCGGCAACCGGTTGAATTGGAACAGGCCGTGCGGTGTACGGAAAGCAGTTTTAGGCTTTGAATCATCGTCCAGAGGAAGCTGCCAGAATCCCGAAAGTAAATCTAGTGTGGATAAGAATCGCGCTCCCGCCAAGGCGTCAAGCGATTCGTCCATCCGTGGGAGCGGGTATGCGTCGGCAACCGAAATTTTATTAAGGCGCCGAAAATCCACGCAAAACCGCAACGAGCCGTCCTGCTTTTTAACCAGGACAATCGGCGCTCCCCAAGGGCTGGTGGAGGGAGAAATGATGTCGGCGGCTAACATGTCATCGACAGCCGATTTGACATGGTCCTTTTCGGCGGGACTCAACCGAAACAGATTTTGGCGAATTGGCGCGCTGTCACCCGTGTCAATATGGTGACGCAGCAGGTGAGTACAACCCAAATCGTATTTATTCCCACTGAAAACGTCGGAAAATTCCTTCAGTAGCGATCTAAGCTGTTGGCGCTCTGAATTGGACAGGTCCGTCGATCCCGCACAAAGCGCGTCGAGCCACCCTTCATCGCTGTCCGAATGCGGGTGCGTCCGGGAAACAGTGCCAACGTGGTTCGCGACAGGTTCCTCGCAGGGCACCGGCGTCGCGTGAGCGAGCACCATCCCTTGAGGAACCACTACTGTCTGCGACCCCACATTGAGGACCGCGATGAAAGGGTCCCCGTCCCCTCTTACGACGGTCTGGGCCGGAATTAAATGAGGTCCATTAACCCCGGCCCTAGACGGTCCCAGCATAACACCCTGATCCCCAACGCCCTTAGCGAAGGGCCTACGAAGTTTCAGAGGCACTAACATTTGAGCTCCCGGCGGCACACAAACTGTTTTAACGACGAACGCCGGTACTGTTGCGAACGCCGTCCGAGCCGCAGCAGGGGAAGGCAGGAACGCCATGCGTCGCCCCGACGGAAGCTCAATACATCCTTGGTCGATCAAAATACGAATCGGCATTTTGCCTAAGAAGTCCATCCCCAGCAGGCACGGAACCGCCAGCGAGGAGGAAACAAAAATCGGCCCCGACAATTTGATGTCCCCGATAGAAATTTGCGCTCGAATCTGTCCCATGATGCCGATAGAGCCCCCGTTAGCGGCATAGAATGGGACGTTAACCGGCAGTAAAGGATAGCTCTGTACAGGTAGAATATTGTAAATTAGCTCCGAAATGATTGTCGCCGATGCCCCCGTATCGACTAGGATGCGTACCTCTACCCCGTCAATGTGTCCGACCACGGCCGACGACCCCGACGACGCGGCCACCACGCGATGGGCTAACACGGACCACTGCTCGGGCTCGATTTGAGTCCCCGCAATGATCCGTGTTGGCCCGTCGCAGCGCAACATCGGCCCCCCGTTCATTGTGGTGCGAGAGTGTGCGACAGGTGGGTGCTTTGGCCAAACATGTGTGGTGCCGCGACTCGCCGGATCATGTTGCTGGAACTTGGGAGGAGGAGGGCCGGCGTTCCGTCGGGGCGTCGTCCCGCGCTGTCGAGGAGAGCGGCACCCCGAGGCGACGTGGCCCCGGACGCCGCAGTTGAAACAACGCGGGAGCGCCGTCGGAGATGATGGACGGTCGAAGCGGCTCGACCCGTCCCGGCCCGACCGTGCTCCTGTCGCCTGTTGCCGTCGGTGGTCGACGGCGTAGAGCTCCTCCGTCGGAAGGGTGGCTGCAGCCACCGCACGCCCGGCCGATGCCCTGCTGGCTTTCCGCCGCAGTGACAGAAGGTTGGCATGGAGGAGCCGCGCAGCCTGGAGCGATGTCATCTCCGCGTCCTCCTGTGCGACGACAGCGATGTCAAGGTCGTCTGCCAGGAGGAGGATTTTCTCCGTGACCATCGCGTCCACGCCGTCGTCGTCCATACGAGGAAAGGCCGTCTTCGCCATCGCCAGGAGGCTCGTCCGGTATGCCAGGGGCGACTCCTTTTCACCCCGCTTGCGATCGTAAAACTGCTGTCGGCATTCAGCTGAAGGTCCATAGACCCCGCCCAGCAGCTGTAGCGCCATCAGCAGCGTAGAACGCTTCTCCCTCGGCGCCGATGTGAGGGCGGCGAGCGCGTCGCCGTCGAGGAGCGCCGGCAGCGCGCAGAGAGCCTCCTCGTCCGACCAGTTCGCCATTTCTTGGTGGGCGAGGAAGCGTCGCCGAAAGCCGCCCCAGTCTCCCTCCGCGCCGACGAACTCCTTAAGCGGGGGCAGTCTCTGGTGTAGCGCAGCGGTTGTTGTAGAACCCCGTAGGTTGTTGTCAGCCCGACTTGGCTGTGGCTCGGCGTGAACGGCCGATGGAATCGCCTGTCGCGGTTGTGATGACGCACCCTCCGCCGGTGATGACGCGGCAGCTCCAGCGAGGCCGATGTCGGAGCGGATGTTCAAGCTGGCCACGCCCTGAGCAGCTGTAGCGTCGATGGCGGGAAATTCAAATTTCGACTCTTCTGAAATGGCGGGAAGGCGCCCTGGTCGTTGGCTCGCCTCGCCCCGTGGTGGACCACCAGCCCCCAATCGCGTGATGGTCTCCAGCGTGGCGGCAGCGGCATACAGCAGCTCCGCCAGCCTTTCGTGAGCCAGCCGTAACGCGTCTGGCTGCGGCCCCTCTTCATTCCGATGCCCCGGTAAGAAGGCGCCAGGCCCCGGCTGCACCATGTCTTGTGGAGCCGTCTCGGGCTCGACGATCTCGGCAGTGTCTTCCTCCTGCGGTACTTTGGCCCGAGCTGTATTTCGCGTTTCCATGTTCGTAGTACTTCTGACTCCAGTTGAAGTACCGGTGAGGATGCTTGACACCGAGGTTGAGGCACACGTGTATTTATTTTACAGTACAACAGTGGGCATATAACACTCGAGGGGGTATCGGCCCCCTCACCCGTATAACTGGGGATACACCACTAGCTATCCCTAACCTACCCCGAGTCCTCCACTAACGGGCTAGGGGAGGCTGTCTGGCCCGACACTGGTGAGAAGGGCTACGGTACCCGGAATCCCAGAGTGCTGACTCTGGTTCACGGGACCACGCCGCTGGCTCGGTCCTGCGCGGCCCTGACAAGGGCGGCGTCTCAGGGGAGTCCAGGGCTCTAGCTACCCGGGTCTTCAGTCTTCCCTTCTTCATTCTAATACTGAGCCCCGAGCTCTCTCTGTCATCCCCTTTTATATCCCCCCCCCGGATCACAACCCCGGGCAGCCCTACCCCCAGGCTGCCCGATGCGGACGTCGTTGCGGGCACCCCCCCCCCCGTGTACTCCCGGAGCTCCGCCCACTGTGTTTGTTCGCCGTTTAATCCTATGTACAAACAGCCCTTCCATAACAGCCCTACACAAGTCTGGCAAGTTGACTGGTGGAGGAGCATTTGCTGCTTGCAATGGAATCAATTGTGGACAAAAACATTGGGGGCAGGGGCAAAACACATTCACAGCTGGTATATATATGTAATATTGTAAACTACGGCGGGAGACAACTTGACGGGTAGCACACTTTATTAACACTTTCCCTAGCCACAATAACACGTGTGGACAACTACAGCTCACGCTACACGTTCCACCCGGCTACACACACACGGGCTCTCCAGCCCCGTAGCTTCCAGGGGAACTCCCAGACCCACCCCAGCTGGGGTATGGATCACGACCACTGGGTCCCGCAGCCCGGCCCTCACAAGGACGTCTGGCCGCGGGTCCCAAGGTCCCGCCTCTGAGCCACACAGGGTCCCGGCCCTTACAAGGACAGCGGGGCTAGGGGTCTCAGGGCCCTATCTCTTCCT
Organism: Lethenteron reissneri; assembly: GCF_015708825.2. Lineage (NCBI taxonomy): Eukaryota > Metazoa > Chordata > Hyperoartia > Petromyzontiformes > Petromyzontidae > Lethenteron > Lethenteron reissneri. The sequence continues at coordinate 117,860 of NW_026891037.1, forward strand.
CCTCCGTCTTCCGTCTTCACTGGTTACCAACTCCCTGAGCGCCCACACGCATCGCCTTTTATAGTCCTCCGCTCCCGAGGAGACGGAGCCTATGCGGACCACGATGTGAGCACCCACTCTAGTTGACCAATCACCACGCGCTACCACACGATCCCTTTTGCCAGCGCGTGTCACCACCACATAACCAATCACCACGCGCTGCCACATGATCCCTCACTGTCAGCGCGCGTCACCAATACACAGCCAATCACCACGCGCTGCCACACGATCCCTACTGCCAGCGCGTATCACCACTACATCACCCCCTCCCACATAGCTCGCAGCCGGCCCGGCTGCCAAAAAAAACCCCACTCCCCAAGTGTGCCCCGTAACATAACCATAATGCAACACAACAACACAACACAACAACGACGTTAACCAGTAACAACAACGAACTATGTACAAACCGACGAGTAACACAATAAAAGTTATTTTGAAAAGACCGACGTGTCCAGTGTCTCCTCGACTCCCGATCCCCCTCCCGCTTGCTCCTTGAACGGAACAATAGAGCGGTCGAACGGACGGGGAACGCCGTGACGAGACGATCCGGCCAACTCGTCCCGCACCTCCACCTCATTTATTAGGTCAGGAAAAGTGGCGCAATCTAGCGCGAGTCCGCCTGGCCGGTCCGTCGTACGGGACGGGACGCTGTTGACCGTCCGGTGGCTCCGGCAGCCCAGGAAGGCACCGTTCGGGCCTGGAAGAACCACCCGTGCCGCGGGGATCCGGTCGCCGGTGGTCGGCAGCCGTCAGTTCCGAGACACCTGGGAGCGGATCAGGCGAAAACATGTGAGGATCAGGCGGAGACATTTCCCTCCCCGGGTCGTCGGTCACATCACATGCTCGGTCCTCACGACATAAAGGAAGGCCATATGGTGGCGAGAACGGTTTCAGCCGGGAGGGGTGAACGTACCAACGGCGCTTTCACCATTTTATCTGAACACACTGGGGGCGTGCAACCCGCACGACCTCCACGGGTCCCCGCCATGGCCTCAATAATTTAGGCGACGTAGCCAAAGGTGCATGAGGGCAGTGCAGCCAGGCCCTATCGCCCGGTTTCCAATCGTGCACGGACACCTTCCGTGCACGCAAGCGCTCGTTGGCGATTTGGCGAGACCTTGAATTTAGCCGTGCGGCCTCCCGTGCCTCGGCCAGTTTTGCAATGTTAAATTTAATATGGTCGGCCAACTTGGAATTAGGCCGTGGCACGGAAAGTCCCAGCTGAGTCTCCATGGGCGGATCGGCCTCCCGACCGTACATCAGATAAAATGGGGAAAATCCCGTAGCTGCATGGGGGGCCATCCTGTACGCGGCGAGGACCCCCGGGACCTGCAAGTCCCAGTCAACCTGTGCCTCGCACACCTGCTGGCACAACATGGAAGTTAAAGTTCTGTGGAGTCGCTCCACCATCCTGTCAGTCTGTGGGTGGTACGGGGAGGTACGCACCTTTTTTGTACCCAAAAGGTCGCACACCTCCTGCAGCAATTTGCTCGAAAAATTCTTCCCCTGGTCGGTCAGCAAGCGTTCGGGAGCACCTTTGTCCAAGACGTAGCCCTGGACAAAGGCGTCCGCCACGGCCGCCGCCGACTGGTTGGCGAGTGGCCACGCCATAGGCCATCGAGTAAAGTATTCCACACCAACCAACAGGTACTTGTTACCCCTAGGCGTGACTGGAAAGGCCCCAAAATATCCAGCGCAACGAGCTCGTTAGTGCGCGAGACCTGAATGGACTGCAGCGGTGGATTTGGCGCAACGGGCGGTGGTTTCCGTTTGGCACAATCCACACACACCTTCAGTATATTAACCACATCGCTCCCCATCCCCGGCCAATAATAGTCAAGCTGGAGCAAAGCGAGCGTTTTGTTTACTCCCAGATGCAAGAGGCGTTCGTGTGCGGCCAGAACAACTTTGCCCCGCATAGCGGAAGACACGACGAGTGCATGCCGCCGGGACATATTGTCCCATCTCATTAGCAGGCCCTGCTTAAGCAACCAGGAGCCAGCTCGCTTCTGACCTTCCTCGGGACCCCCCGCCCTGCGACGCAACGCGAGCAGGGAGCTGTCAGCCATCTGGAATCGGCCCCACTCAACGAGAGACAGTGAAAGTAGCGAGTCCCCGCCCGCAAGAGTAGCGGGAACGTCAACCAACGGTGCATTCGCGGCCGCGACCAACTCACCCTCGGGTACAGCACCAGGCGGTTTACAGCGCGCCGACCCCATCAAGCACGCACATTCGGGACGAGGCGACAACCGCGACAGGGCATCCGCGTTGGTGTGGCGCAACCCCTTACGGCAAGTGGTCGTAAATTGATAGTCCTGGAGGACCTCCAACCACCGTGATAATTGGCCCGAGGGTTGGGCGACCCTTAATGCGTACTGACGCGTCGCGTGGTCCGTCCGGACCGTAAAATGACGGCCGTAGAGATAAGGTCTAAATTGCTGTACAAAAAAAACAATAGCCAGCAACTCGCGACGGGTCATGCAGTAGCGCTGTTCCGCTGGCGATAAAACCCTGCTACCATAGGCGACCACCCGTTCGACTCCCCCAACGACCTGTGAGAGCACCCCCCCAATGCCCGTGTTACTAGCATCAGTATCCAGCAAGAAGGGTCTCGTAAAATCAGGGTAACATAAGGGCGGGGCACCCACCAAGGCGTCCCGAAGGGAGCAGAACGCGGCCTCCTCCTCTGGCCCCCATCGAAACCTGACCCCTTTGGCTGTCAGAGCATGCAAGGGTTTGGCAATGGTGGCGAAATGCTCAACGAATCGGCGGTAGTAGGAAGCAAATCCAATGAAACTGCGGACCTCGGTAACCGACGTGGGCGTCGGCCATGAACTGACACAATTTGTCTTCGCGGGATCGGTGGAGATCCCCGAAGAGTCGACAACGTGGCCCAAGTACCTTACGGATTTCCGAAGCAGGTGGCATTTAGCCGGTTTAAACTTCAACTTAGCCGATCGCATCCGCAAGAACACCCCCCTTAATCGCTGGAGGTGTTCCTCGAAAGTTCTACTGAAAACAATGACATCGTCAAGGTTGCACTCCGCATCTACGACGGTGCAGGCGTTGGCGGCGTGCACAATTCACATTCCTCCCGGCTCTCAGATGTTAGTTCCCCTCCGGTTTCGTAAACCCCTTGATTACGACGCGTTCATGGGGGGTGCTGTGATCGGGCCTTCGCGTTCAGCTGAGCGGGTGTCGGACCTTGTGTGTGCACAAACGCTCGTGCGAAGCGACCACGACCCCTTTATCCAGGTCCTTAACGCGGGATTGGAAACGGCCGTTATCTGTCAGGGAATGGTGCTTGCTCACGCGACGCCAGCCCCGCCAGAAGATGTGATCGTGGGTCACGTAGGGGGCGAGTCCTCTTCCGTTGCCAAGCCAGGTCCTGACACAGGATGGCTCGACGCGCTTTGCTCCACTTCTGCCGATTTGTCACCATTACAGCATGCTAAATTACGCACGCTGCTGAGCGATTTCGCCGACGTTTTCAGTCAAAGCAAATTCGACATTGGCTGCACTAAATTGCTAAGCCACCACATCGACATGGGTGATGCCGCTCCAATTCGTCAAAACCCATTCCGGTTGAGCCCGGCCGAAAATGAACATGTACGGGTGGCCGTCAACGATATGTTGGCGGCCGATGTCATTGCGCCATCAAATAGCCCATGGGGGGCGCCGATCGTTCTTGTTAAGAAGCACGACGGGAGCCTCCGCTTTTGTGTTGACTTCAGGAAACTTAATAAGATTTCTGTGGCCAACGCCTACCCGCTTCCCAGGATGGACGAGTCGCTCGATGCCTTAGCAGGTGCGCATTACTTCTCCACCTTGGATCTCCTCTCGGGGTTTTGGCAGCTACCCCTTGATGACGCATCCAAACCTGCTAGGCCATCCTGCCCGCCGCTCCAATCCATTAACGTTTCCCGGGTCAATGAGATCGTCGCATTGGATATTTTGGGTCCGTTTCCCGCTACTCCTCGGGGTAGTAAGTACCTTTTGGTTGGGGTCGAATATTTTACCCGATGGGCCATGGCCTGGCCACTCCCCAACCAGTCTGCAGCAGCCATTACGGAGGCCTTTTTCCAGGGCTACGTCCTGGACAAGGGTGCTCCCGAACGCCTGCTGACCGACCAAGGGAAAAATTTATCTTCCACCCTGTTGTGGGATGTGTGCAACCTGCTAGGGACACACAAAATTCGCACCTCGCCATATCACCCCCAGACTGACGGTATGGTCGAGCGATTACATAGGACACTTACCTCCATGCTAAGCCACCAGGTGTCTGAGTCACAGACTGATTGGGATCTCCACATACCTGGTGTCTTGGCCGCCTATAGAATGGCACCCCATGCTGCCACGGGGTACTCGCCATTCTATCTTATGTATGGTAGGGAGGTTTGCCCCCAAATCGACGTACAATTGCGCAGTAAACAGCCCGCACCTAAGGCTAAGATTGCCGACCACATCCGTGCTAATGTGTGTCGTCTCGTGGATGCCCGGGAGGCTGCTCAAAATAACTCAGAAGCCCGTCAGCTTGCCAACGAGCGGTTGCGGAACCTCCGCACGTCCCGCCACGTTTGGGTAGAAGGGGACCGCGCCTGGCTCCACTGCTCGCAGGTACCATTGGCTACTTCCTCAAAACTGCTTAAGCCTTGGAGAGGCCCGGTTGTTATTATTCGCGTTCTCCGCCCGCAGTGTGTCAGGATCCAGCATGGCAAGCGACGTTGGTTCGTGCACCCGTCACGTCTAAAACCTTACATTCAACCCTACACACCTCCTTCACTTCTCCGGGGCCAAGAGCGCGACACGTCTGACGAGCCGCGCCGCGATGATGCTGCTTCTAACTCTCGGGCAGGTCCCGCTGTCCCGCCCTCAGGTGCCTTGGGAATGAAATCCGCCACGGCCGACCAAGCGGGAACAAGCTTGCCCGCGGGATCAGCAACCCAGGACACAAGCGCAACAGCGGGTCGTCGGTCCCCTCCCGCCTCCGTAGCGACCGATGGACCTGCCACTCGGACTCGCTCAAAACTCAAACGATTTTCATGACCCCCGCCCACGAATTCTCGTCCCAACGCGACGCCACTCACCTTGCCATCATGTATAGTGGGCGATTGGGGCGTGCGTTCATCCTGCATATATGTGTTTATACAGTGTTGTTCTGCATCGGTGGCCTGGAATTTTTTTTTATATACGCGTGACCACAGGAGGGGGAGAGGCGCTTTCTTCTCGTTTTTTTTCTTGATTTGTCACACACTCATTCTGATGGGTAACAAATAATTTATTGTACAATTGTATTTTTTTTTGACAGCCGGGTCGGCTCGAGGCTACGTAGAGGGGGGTAATGTAGTGACATAAGAAGGGAGGGGCTGCTGGGGGCTCTGGGACCCTGGGTGGGCCAGGCGCTTAAGTCTCTTGGCGTCAGGCGTTGGGTTCCCAGGCGCTTAATCCCCTTGGCGCCGCCAAAGGGGGGGGCTGTGTGTGCTCTGTGGGATATCTGGGGGCGCACACGGCCCCACCCCTCATTGGGGACTGGGCATAAAAGGGGAGCTCCCTGGACGATCAGGGCCAGTCGTAGCTCAAGACCCAAGACCCACGACCAGCCATCTGAAGACCCTGGGATGTTGTGAGAGCGAGTGGTGGGACTCTGGAACTCCCGACTCTACGAACTTGTGAGGGCGAGTTCCAAAGCGTAGCCAGAGTAGAGTATCTAGGCTGTGTACCTAGGCTGTGTACCTAGGCTGTAACAGAGTATCAGGACTGTTGGAGTGTTGTATTGTAATAAAGAAGTTACCTCTACAAGTGTCTCCGGAACCCGTTACACACACACTAACAATCTAAAGCAACGCAGTAAATTCAAAGAAGCAATGTTCTAAAGCCAACAGCCGGTCAACTTTAATCTTCGCCAGACACTTCACCACGGCCAATGCGCCAATATAAATCCCGCAACATTTAATGCTGCCTTGTGAAATACAAACACAACTCAATTAAATTGTCATGTCCATGCTCATTTCAGATTAAGACCGGTCGCACAAAAGCACCCATTTCAGGAGACAATTTAAAGTCCGACTTAACAGACATGTTTTACCTTCACCCATTAGACTAAAGTTCAAAACTTTCTTTAAAATTATAAACGTCTAAAGTGTTCAACCAAACGCGGTGTATACCTTGTGTACACACCATAAACATTGCAAGAATCGCGTATCAATTAACAAAACCCACATGCAGACTTTTTGGTTCTTCCGGTAAAGTCACGTAGAAGGGAAATAATAAAACATTATAAATTACAATTCTCACCACATTTCGGCCACAACGCAAGCAGCCGTCCTCAGGTGAAGAACAGGTCTGTCGGAAAGACAGCGTCTGAATGAAACACCACCAGGTTTGGCAGCGTATATTGCTGTGTATATTGCTGCCAAGCTTGGTGTGTTCATTCAGACGCTGTCTTTCCGACACACCTGTTCTTCACCTGAGGACGGCTGCTTGCGTTGTGGTGAAGAACAGGTCTGTCGGAAAGACAGACGCTGTCTTTCCGACAGACCTGTTCTTCACCTGAGGACGGCTGCTTGCGTTGTGGTGAAGAACAGGTCTGTCGGAAAGACAGACGCTGTCTTTCCGACAGACCTGTTCTTCACCTGAGGACGGCTGCTTGTGTTGTGGTGAAGAACAGGTCTGTCGGAAAGACAGACGCTGTCTTTCCGACAGACCTGTTCTTCACCTGAGGACGGCTGCTTGCGTTGTGGCCGAAACGTCGTGAGAATTGTATTTTATTATGTTTTTATTATTTTATTATTTCCCTTCTATGTGACTTTACCGAAAGAACCAAGAAGATGAATCCCTGCAGTCACGAAAGAATCTTTAAATCGAAACCCACATGCAGTCCATAACGTAACGTTTCTTCAGACCCAACAACATTTTTTTTTTCAAATCAAACAAACCCCCAATATGTGTACGCTCTGGGTGGGAGCTGTGGTTCTCTGCAACCTGCAACAACAACAGCAGCAGCAGCAGCAGTGAGCGGCATTAGCGACGTCAAGAAGCAACACGACAGATCGTGGTCAAACCCCGCAAAGGGCTGGATTGTCACTTGGAGAATTGCCGATTGTGGCCGACATTTCTCCGCGCCATCCAATCTCTAACGTGGGGCACGAGAGCGTTGACAAGCGACTGCCGTTTGAAACAAACTCCTCCACATCTTTGTGTGAGCGCTCGTTGATTTAGAAGAGTTGTTCACGATGTAATACACAAATTGTATCGCACTGGTCAACAAACAAAACAACAACATGTAGTTCTGGCCTGGACTTTTGCAGTTGTTCTGGACTAATTTCAGGGTGCCGATTTCCAAATCTGATCTCAAGATTTGCTCCATCACATCTCATTTTTAAATCCTTTATATTAAGTTCGCTTGCTTGCTTGCGTGCTTGCTTGCTTACGACCGTGCAAATCTTTCGGTCGTTTTTTAACCCACTTCCCGTGATCCAATCGAGCTGACATTTTGCACACAGACTCGTTGTGCGAGACAATTAATGTTTGTGAAATTTTTTTTCCAAAATTTTACACTGTTTAGGGAAAACAAATTAAATATTTAATTACCAATTGCTTAATACTGGCAGACAATCATCTGACCCATAGGTGGCAGCTATCTCAAGCCAGAGGACGAGAGGACTCTAGCCGCCACGCATATAAAGGATTTATAGTGAAAAACTTTGTTTTTACGGGTTATACTTATTATGCTATCGGCATACCCCATGAAATGGTCTCTCTCTGATCCTTCACGGAGCAGCGTGTTCTCACGGGGAGAACCTCACAAGCAACATCAACAGACTTCCGTTATCGTGTTGCAGAGAGCCGCCCTCACCTGCCGGGAAGACAGCGTCTGAATGAAGACCGCCAGGCTTTGCAGCGTATATTTAAGCTGGGTTAGAGGAGGAGAGCGCCTTGACAAAGGGACTCACATAACAGAGGAATGTAGTTTATTTGTGGAAAATTCCGATATGGGATTAGTCACTACTTGTGGAATGTGTAGGAGGTGGGCGGGGGGGTTTCAAAGTCATATTATGCAGGATTAGCAGCATCGAAGGGAGGGAGTAGGGGTAGCATTAATAAAGGGAAGGAATCATATTCTTAGGTTTTTTCGGTAAAGTCGCGTAGGTAAAAAAATTAAAATTATAAAATAAAAATCACGACGTTTCGGAGGCAACACAAGCTTCCGTCTTCAGGTGGAACCGTCACAGCCACGACAGCTGTATCAAGTAAATGTAATCTCGTAAATGTAATCTCTCATTTACTTGATACAGCTGTCGTGGCTGTGACGGTTCCACCTGAAGACGGAAGCTTGTGTTGCCTCCGAAACGTCGTGATTTTTATTTTATTTTACTTTTATTAATTTTAATTTTTTTACATACGTGCCTTTACCGAAAAAACCCAACAATATGAATCCTCGCAGTCACGAAAGCTTCAAATCTAGAAAGGGAAGGAATGTTAATAGTACGGTAGCTGCAGCAGCTAAGCCACCACGTAAAACAACGTAAATTTAAACTACATCAGTGTCATCAATATACTAAATATACTCTCCAAACAGGTCCCTGCGGGGTGGGCTGGTAGGAGCGAACAAATACGATACGAAGGGAGAGTTTGAGGCCTAGTTCTAGGCTTTAGGCCTAGCTGTAGGCTTTAGGCTGCTGTGAGTTAATTTTTAATTTAAATGTTTTAATTAAAAACTATCTCAGGGAATTATAAGGGAATGTTACACTTGTTTAGCCAGGAAAGCCTCACTGAGTCTAAAGGTTTTTGTAGGGTCCTGCCAAGTGTTTGCAGTAGGGGGCGATGTTGCTACACCTAATCGGACATCGGACGGACGATATAATCTATTGTAGGCTGGTCCACTTCGTTCCTACCAGTATAAGCCGAGCTACTGTCACCGTCACCGTGGTCGTCACCTGTCTAGGCTGGACCTCGGCCGGCGGAGAAGGAGGAGGCTGCCCCCCCCCCCCCCCCCCCGGCGGCTTTGGGCGCGACCGTAATTATAAACTACATCAGTATCATCAATATACTAAATATACTCTCCAATAAGCTGAGCTGCTGTCACCGTCACCACGGTCGTCACCTGTCTAGGCTGCACCTCGGCCGGAGGAGGAGACGGCCGCCCGTCCCCCCCCCACAGGGCCCCGCATCGGCGGGAGCGGCGAGCGAGCGACATGGAGAGGTCCGCCCCGAACGTCGCCACGTTCAGGCGCCACTGCTCCGCCAACGTCACGCGGCAGTTCCTGGCGGGAGGAGGAGGAGGGGGGAGGGGCGGGGGTGGGGGGGTGAGCACGGCTGGTCAGAGGTCGCAGACGGGTTTTGATTTCTTACCCGTACCCGGCCGCACCAGGGTCGCAAACGGGTACCCGTATCCTACCCGTACCAATACCCTACCCGTACCCTACCCGGAATGAGTGACAAACGGTGACTCACCAGTGACTCACGGCCTACCCGTACCCGGCCGCACCAGGGTCGCAAACGGCTACCATTGGAACCTCATTTGCCAGCAAAAAATATTATAATTGTTTTTTTACCCTTTTATCTGGCAACAAAACTGACACCTTTATTACAAGGAGTCATGTTTGCATAGACCACAATACCTGCAGCCGTAATGCGTCATCTGTTCCAACCCATGTGAGACTAGGCTCTAAGGAAAGCTGTCTCGGGTATGGACCAATCAACTTCAAGGACAGTGCATATATTATCATTCTGACCGCAGGTATTGTGGTCAATGCAAACACGACTCCTCGTAAAAAAAGGTGTCAGTTTTGTTGACAGATAGAAGGGTAAAAAAAACAATGATCATATTCTGCTACTGCTGACAAATGATATTCCAATGGTCTAAACCCGACATCAGAGAGGTCCCTGCACGGCTCCACGCCATCCTGCGTCTAGACAAATGTTCGTCTGGTGCCCAGTCAAACAGTTGCACGTCCTTCTCTTATTCTCGGGGCTGGGATTTTTTCCGAATCAAGTGCAACTACGCAATTCACGCGGCGTGCATTTGTTTTGGCGCGCCGATTCAAGTTAACGTCGCGCATTTTTGCGACGCCCAAACTTTCCAGATGTGCCAGGAACGGCACAAACAATTTGCCCAAGCTCTGTCATCCTATATTGGGATGGTTAGGCCAACTCCGTTTGTGAGTTTCTATACACGAGGTGGGGGGTGGGGGAGACAGCAACACCATCTCCGCACAGACGGAGACGGAGCCCGCTTGCTGTACTGCCGCCTCCCCCATCGCCTCCCCCAGCAGGCGTTGCACTTGAAGGCGAGGAGATCCAACAAGAACACACACACACCACGAGCGAGCGGCAGAGACGGCCGTTACCTGGAAATGTTGTCAAAGAAGCTCCTGGTTTTGTCGTAGAAGCAGCCGTCCAGGAAGACGGGGGAGCTCGTGCGGGGACCCCTCAGCTTGTCCGCTGCACAAGGGGAGACGCAACAGCAGAAGTGAGGGGGTCGCCTGGACAATTAAACACACAAAGATCCGCCCCCCCCACCCAACCCAGACTCCACTGGTCAACACACATTCAGGCGCTGTCTCCTCGACAAACCTGGTCTTCGCCTGAGGACGGCTGCTTGCGTTGTGGCCGAAACGTCGTGAGAATTATTTTATTTCCCTTCTACGTGATGACTTTACCGAAAGAACCAAGAAGATGGTCAACACACTTTTCCTGGCATAAGGTATTCCAACGATTTTAAGGTAATTTAGTTAGTCAACATCTCCTAGCCACCGTGATGATGATGATGATGATGAGAGAAACACACAAACTCCAAATATACAGCAGCAGGCATCGTCAGGGTTGGGATCAAACCCACGCCCTCCTGCACACCAGGCGAGGTAGTTAACATCTCATAGCCACCGTGATGATGACAAGTTTGCAGTCGGTACCACATTGGGAAGTGTGTCAAAATTGAGTGACAAGATTTCTATTTTGCCGATACAGCAGCGGAGGAAGTGAGTTGTTGGGTGGCGGCAGCGTGTGAGTGAGTGCCCCACCTTCTCTCCGCTTGGCCTCCCTGCCCCGGAACTCCCTATCCAGCGCCGCACGGTCCAGCCGAGCGTTGGCGCTCGCAAAGTCAAACTCCGCGTCCAACTCAACGCACGGCTCCGGGGCCCCACGGGGAGTCTGGGCGGCAATCCGCTTCGTGCTCTGACACCGTCGCTGCTGACGCTGGGGGGACGTCTGCACCCCCCGCTCCACCGTGGCGCTCTTCCTCGCGGCTGTAGGAGATAGTGCAGCTGCGTGTGAGTGTGTGTGTGAGTGTGTGTGAGTGTGTGTGTGGCACCTGGGTCTGCCCCGTGACCTCCTGCCAGCGGGCTTTCGACACTTCACGTGGCCTCAAGGTGCACTTGGCCTGGCACAAGCATCGTGGTGACGTCACCGCCACTTAGTGGCGAATGGCGGTTGTTGTTGTTGTTGTTGTGTGTGTGTGAGTGTGTGTGAGTGTGTGTGCGTGAGTGTGAGTGTGTGTGTGAGTGTGTGTGAGTGTGTGTGAGTGAGTGTGTGAGTGTGTGTGAGTGTGTGTGAGTGTGTGTGAGTGTGTGTGTGAGTGTGTGTGAGTGTGTGTGTGTGAGTGTGTGTGAGTGTGCGTGTGTGCGTGAGTGAGTGTGTGCGTGTGTGAGTGTGCGTGTGTGCGTGAGTGAGTGTGTGCGTGAGTGTGTGTGTGAGTGTGTGTGCGTGTGAGCGTGTGAGCGTGTGCGTGTGTGCGTGTGTGTGAGTGTGTGTGAGTGCGTGTGTGCGCGTGTGTGTGTGTGCATGTGTTTTTCACTATAAATCCTTTATATGCGTGGCATCGGTTTAATTTTATTATTCATTTCTGTTTTTCTTGAGTAAGAGTTTCATTTTTATCACATTGGTATTTTAAATTAAATATGAATTTTTTTTAAGAACATTAATTGTCACACACAACGAGTCTGTGTGCAAAATGTCAGCTCGAACGGATCATGGGAAGTGGGTTAAAAAACGACCGAAAATTTTGCATGGTCGTAAGCGCGCAAGCAAGCAAGCTAACTTAATATAAAGGATTTAAACAAGTATAACCCGTAAAAACTAAGTTTTTCACTATAAATCCTTTATATGCGTGGCGGCTAGAGTCCTCTCGTCCTCTGGCTTGAGATGGCTGCCACCTATGGGTCAGATGATTGCGTGGCAGCATTAAGAAATTGGTAATTAAATATAAAAAAAATTTACCTAAAAAGTGTAAAATTTAGGAATTTTTTTTTCACGAACATAAATTGTCACGCACAACGAGTCTGTGTGCAAAATATCAGCTCGATTGCATCACGGGAAGTGGGTTAAAAAATGACCGAAAGATTTGCACGGTCCTAAGCGCGCAAGCAAGTGAACTTAATATAAAGGATTTAAATAAAAAAAACATCGGATTTCCGTACGACGTCAGGATAAGCTCCGTTAGCGAGCACCTGCAAAGGCTGCTGGCTGCAAGAGGGGGGCGGGCGGGCAGGCGGTACAACGCCCGGCCACCTTTGCATCCCCAGCGTTTACCGCGCCGCCCGTACCTGTGGATCCTCCGTGTGCAGGCCGCCGCCCGTCCGCCGTGTCCCGCACGAGCCGGCGGGCTCCGCGCTGCGTGTCCCGCAGGGGGCGGGCGCCCCGTGACGAGGAGGACTGGACGGGGGCGAGGGTGGGTGGTCACGCAGCGACGGGATCAATCGTAGCGTGTCCAGTAACAACAAATATGATAATTGGTTTTTTTATCCTTTTATCTGGCAACAAAACTGACACCTTTTTTACAAGGAGTCATGTTTTGAGTTGTGCGCCTTTTGGCGTCATCTGGTCCAACACCATGTGAGACTGGCCTCTAAGGAAAGCTGTCTCGGGTGTGGACCAATCAACTTCAAGGACAGTGCACATTATCAGAGTTATGTTTTTGTTTGCATTCCAACTGCAGGTATTGCGGTCTATGCAAACACGACTCCTCGTAAAAAAGGTGTCAGTTTTGTTGCCAGATAGAAGGGTAAAAAAACAATTATCATATTTTTCTACTGGCAAATGAGGTTCCAATGGTGTAAATGCTTACCCCGAGCTCTCATACTCTGATGGTGCATTGTCTTTGAGTTGTGCGCCTTTTGTCGTCATCTGGACCAACTCCATGTGAGACTAGGCTCTAAGGAAAGCTGTCTCGGGTGTGGACCAATCAATTTCAAGGACAGTGCATACATTATCAGAGTTGTGTTTTTCGTTTGCATTCCGACCACAGGTATTGTGGTCAATGCAAACACGACTCCTTGTAAAAAAAGGTGTCAGTTTTGTTGCCAGATTACAGGGTAAACAACCAATGATCAGAGTTAAATATCTCGGTGGGGTCCTGCCCGCTAAAGTAACCAACCAGTTTGGCGGCGAAGAGAATGGCTGCCCCCCTCTCACCTGCACGACGGCCAGGTGGGGGTGCAGAGCAGAGAGCGGGCACCCCAACGCCGCCAGGTCCTTGATCTCGCTGGCACGGAAGATGATGTAGTCGTAGATCTCCTCGCGAGGGGCGACGGCGCGCTCGGCGGGGCGACCCTCCGTGCCGCACACACGCACTGCGCACGCACAAAGACGACGCTAACGCCACTAACGGTGCCGTGGTGGTGGTGGGTGTGTGGGCGACACGGTGGTGAGAAGTGAACCACCTCGCCTGGTGTCTATCGGAGGTCGCGCTTTTCATCCCAACCCTGGCGTCGGTGTTTGTCCATCACGGCGGGTTTTTGAGATGATGTCAAATATTGTTGCATTTTCAATAAAAACTTGCGGAAGAAAAATATTAAGTGAATGTGGATATCTACGTAAAATGATATTGTAAACACACTATCCTAAAAATACAGCACCGTATTTTAACACTAAAGCAGTCACTGACTTTTTTCGATTTAAAGCTTTCGTGACTGCAGGGATTCATCTTCTTGGTTCTTTCGGTAAAGTCATCACGTAGAAGGGAAGTAATAAAATAATAAAAATAAAACATAAAAGAATTCTCACGACGTTTCGGCTACAACGCAAGCAGCCGTCCTGCTGTTTAAGCCATCACCCCCTTTGACCCGTGACCCCACCCCACCCCCCCGTGCGTGACCTTTGGCCAAGGCGACGGTGCAGTCGTCCGTGTTGACCCCGCTCAGGGTGCCCTCGTAGCGGATGCCGGCCATGGAGATCAAGCTCGTCCTGCTGCCCAAGCACAGCGTCCACGTGGCCATGATGATGATGCTGCTGCTGATGCTGCTGATGATGATGCTGCTGATGATGATGCTGATGATGCTGCTGATGATGCTGCTGATGATGCTGCTGATGATGATGCTGCTGATGATGCTGATGATGCTGCTGATGATGCTGCTGCTGATGATGCTGCTGATGATGATGCTGCTGCTCCTGCTGCTGCTCGTAGCCGCCGCCGGTTCTAGCTGCGGGAGACGACGAGAGGGGAGGGTGGGGCCGGGCAGGAGGAGGGGGGGTCATGGTGGTGATGGTGGTGGTGATGGTGGTGATGATGATGGTGGTGATAGTGGTGATGATGGTGGTGTTGATGATGGTGATGATGTTGTTGATGATGGTGGTGGTGGTGATGATGGTGGTGATGGTGGTGGTGATGATGGTGTTGATGATGGTGATGATGTTGTTGATGATGGTGGTGATGTTGTTGATGATGTTGTTGATGATGTAGTTAATGTTGTTGATGATGCTGTTGATGTTGTTGTTGGTGGTGATGTTGATGGTGGTGATGTTGTTGATGATGTAGTTAATGTTGTTGATGATGATGTTGTTGATGATGTTGTTGATGTTGATGATGTTGTTGTTGGTGGTGATTATGTTGTTGATGTTGTTGATGTTGATGGTGATCACCACCCACGATGCGCCCCGCGTGTTCACGCCGTTAGAACTGAGCTGCTCACCGGGTCGCGTCGTGCAAAGGGCGCCAAATTGTGGGGGAGGGGATTTTTTTCCCTCTTCCTGTCAACGGGGGTATTATTTATTTATTTGTTAATTTATTTGTTTGTATTTTATTACATTTTTATATTTTATTATTTTTATTATTAATATTGTGTTCCCTATCTACGCGACTTTACCGAAATAAACAAAGAATTGCGCTCAACGTCTGTCGGGTCACTTGAGTTCACCCTCAAACCCCGCCCCCCGCGCCCCCCTCGCCCCGCCCCCCGCGCCCCCCTCGCCCCGCCCCCCTCGCCCCTCGCCCCGCCCCCCTCGCCCGACGACTTCCTCTTGTCCACTTCCGGCCCCCCGCCCCCCTCGCCCCCCTCCCCTCCTGGTGGTGGGAGGTGGTGGGGGGTGGTGGGGGGTGGTGGTGGGGGTGGGGGGTGGTGGGGGGTGGTGGGGGGTGGTGGTGGGGGGGGGGTGGTGGTGGTGGTGGGGGGGTGGTGGGGGGGTGGTGGTGGGGGGTAGTGGGGGGTGGTGGTGGTGGGGGGTGGTGGGGGGTGGTGGTGGTGGGTGGTGGTGGGGGGGTGGTGGTGGGTGGTGGTGGTGGGGGGGTGGTGGTGGGTGGTGGTGGTGGGTGGTGGTGGGTGGTGGTGGTGGGGGGGTGGTGGTGGGGGGGTGGTGGTGGGGGGGTGGTGGTGGGGGGTGGTGGAGGAAGAGGTGGGGCTGGGTGTGGAGGGGTGGGGCTGGGAGGGGTGGGGCTGGTCACCCCGTGGTGCCCTTACAAAACTCAATGTTTAACCTACTCACGCTGATGATGCTGCTGCTGATGATGATGCTGCTGGTGATGATGCTGCTGCTGATGATGCTGCTGCTGATGATGCTAATGATGATGATGTTGCTGCTGCTGATGATGATGCTGCTGATGATGCTGCTGCTGCTGCTGATGATGCTGCTGATGATGATGCTGCTGATGATGCTGCTGCTGCTGCTGATGATGCTGCTGCTGCTGATGATGCTGCTGCTGCTGATGATGCTGCTGCTGCTGCTGATGATGATGCTGCTGCTGCTGATGATGATGCTGCTGTTGATGCTGCTGTTAATGAAGGTGATAAGTGGAGACACGTGGATGGGCTAAACCATTTAAACACTCACGCGCCACCTGCTACAGCAATTAACCACTCAGCTAATTAAGGCGATGGGCTTGGGCACTTTGAACACCCAATGGTCACACGACACCCCTCACACACACACATAGATGGTGGTGGTGGCATCTCTTCTCAAGTGAAAACAAGCAGGTGGAGCCATGGAACATTTAAAATCTCCGCTGGAAGTGAGTTGATAACCCCCTTGCCCCCCATCTCTCTCTCTCCCCATCTCTCTCTCTCCCCATCTCTCTCCCCATCTCTCTCTCTCTCTCTCCCCATCTCTCTCTCCCCATCTCTCTCTCCCCATCTCTCTCTCCCCATCTCTCTCTCCCCATCTCTCTCTCCCCATCTCTCTCTCCCCATCTCTCTCTCCCCATCTCTCTCTCGCCACACAACCACGTGACTTTTTTATTTTGTGTTGTGTGCGGTGCTTTCAGCACCACAGCACGTGGATTTGTAACGATATGTAACGTTTGTTTTATTTCGTTTGCTGGTTACTGTTTTTCATATTGGAATCGCCTCCGGTGCTTTTGCTGCTGGCGGCAATAAAAGTTGTTTTAAAGTCTCTCTCCCCATCTCTCTCTCCCCATCTCTCTCTCCCCCTGCTGCCTCGTCCCCATCTCCCGTACCGTGTCACTGTCCGCAGTTTCGACTTCTGCAAGTGACTCAAAGTTGCGCCACGAGCAGTTTTCTACAGCACCCCCGTCACGGCTCAGAGTCATCCTCGCGTGCTGTTTGATATTAGGGGGAGCCCCCCCCCCCCCTACATACAATGACTTACTGTGCTGCTGTGTGAGCTGCGGGAAGACAAAGGTGGTTGGAGAGGCTCTGATCCTATGGAATGTATTGTGTCTTGGTGGTGTGTCGCATTGACCTGTGTTGCATTGCATCTCTTGTGAACGACCCCAGGCCTGATACTTTCATAATTACCATTTTAACTTAATTTGGAGCTTTCGTGACTGCAGGAATTATTCTTTGGTTCTTTCGGTAAAGTCACGTATAAAGATAAAATAATAAAATAAATTAAATACTAGCATACTACCGCGTTTCGATTGCAACACAAGCAATCATCATCAGGTATAAATTAAATAGAAACACAAATCTATTATACTTAGAAATGTAATGTAATACAACAGAGAGTCGGATAACATAACAGTCAACACCCTATCTGGTTGATTACGTTCTTCCTGAGAATGCTAAATTTGAGAGAGAGATTAAACACAGAACCAGAAACATATAGACAGACATATAAGCAGACAGATATCACTCAGATATCACTCTGTGATATCTGTCTGCTTATATGTCTGTCTCTCTCTTATATGTCTGTCTCTCTCTCAAATTTAGCATTCTCAGGAAGAACGTAATCAACCAGGTAGGGTGTTGACTGTTATGTTATCCGACTCTCTGTTGTATTACATTTTTTTTCTAAGTAGACTAGATTTGTGTTTCTATTTAATTTATACCTGATGATTGCTTGTGTTGCAATCGAAACGTCGTATGCTATTATTTAATTTAATTTATTATTTTATCTTTATACGTGACTTTACCGAAAGAACCAAAGAATAATTACCATTTGGTTAATGCTTGGCCAACATCTGTGCTATATACCATGAAGTTGTTACCCAAGGCGATTCCGAGGGTTTTAACCTCCGTTCCCCGTCTGTATCGCCAGCAATCCGTGCACCTTGTTATCGAGTTATCATTTGGCATCCTGAGGTTGAGGATCTAGCAAAGTTTCGATTTAAAGCTTTCGTGACTGCAGGGATTCATCTTCTTGGTTCTTTCGGTAAAGTCACGTAGAAGGGAAGTAATAGAATAATAAAAATAAAACATAATAAAATAATGATGTTTTATTTTTATTATTTTATTACTTCCCTTCTACGTGACTTTACCGAAAGAACCAAGAAGATGGATCTAGCAAAGCTTCGAACTTTTCCCGTTGAATTTTTGTTTGTTTCTAAAAACCGCCAATTGCGATGTCCAACCACCCCGTGCGGTTTGTCCGACTCCGGGATTTCGATGACATTTTGACGACCTACACCTCCTCCTCCAGCAGAAGCAGCAGCAGCTGCTGCTGTCTTCGGTGTGGTGAGGAGGGATGAGGGGTGGGGCATCCTGATTACATCACGGGACCTCCTTTGCCAGTGTAGTGTTGTAAGGACAGATTCTTAGGTTTTTTCGGTAAAGTCACGTAGGTAAAAACATTAAAAAGTAAAATAAAATAAAAATCACGACGTTTTTTATTTTATTTTACTTTTTAATGTTTTTACCTACCTGGTGACTTTACCGAAAAAACCTAAGAATATGAATCATTGCAGTCACGAAAGCTTCAAATCTAGAATTGTAAGGACAGACTTCTAAACTTCTTTATGGCACACACCATTTATTATCTTAACACACAGTCCCTATCACACTAAGGGGTATATGGTCCCCTCACCCGTTACCCGCAGAAGGTACAAGCCTCCGGACCTTGCAGGCTATCTAATCTCCCTGCTCTCCCAGCGTCCTCTGGCTGGACCTAGGGGATCTCTCCCCGACCACTGGTTACTCTGAGCCCTAGCCCTGATAAGGGCTGGAGGGCTTGGTCCAGGCTCCTAGACGTCTTTGGCCGACTTGGGTCTTCGTGTAGCAGAACTGGCCAAGAGCTCTCAGCGCTCCGGCTTTTATACCTGTTCGTGGCCGGGTTGTCCAATCCCCGGCCACCTTGCGGGACCCTCCGATTGGTCCTTCCCAATCTGGCGTTTGGATCCTACCTCACCCCATTTGACCCTGACCGATTGATTGATCTGCTCTCACAGTTTGCGAACAGCGAGTAGTTAACACCACTACACCAGTACCCACATACACTCATGGGCGTTTTCCCCTTTTTTTCCGGCAAACAAAACTGACACCTTTTGCAAGGAATCACGTTGACATTAACCACAAAAACTTGCAGTCAAATGCAAACAAAAAAAACAACTATACTCTGATCATGTATGCATTGCCCTGGGCTCTAAAGAAAGCTGTCTCTGGTGTGGACCAATCAGTTTCAAGGACAGCGATGGTGCTGCTGCTGCTGATGGCGCTTGTTACTGAATGATGATGATGATGGGTGATGGATGATGATGAATATGGGAGTGTATTACCTAGAGCTCCTTTGTTCTCTTCTGCAGCAGGAGAAGCTGCAGCTGCAGTGGGACCAGCTACAGCTGCAGCAGGAGAAGCTGGACCTGGATCAGGACAAGCTGCAGCTGCAGCAGGAGAAGCTGCAGCTGCAGCAGGAGAAGCTGCAGCTGCAGCAGGAGAAGCTGGACCTGGATCAGGACAAGCTGCAGCTGCAGCAGGAGAAGCTACAGCTGCAGCAGGAGAAGCTGCAGCAGGAGAAGCTGGACCTGGATCAGGACAAGCTGCAGCTGCAGTGGGAGAAGCTGCAGCTGCAGCAGGAGAAGCTGCAGCAGGAGAAGCTGGATCAGGAGAAGCTGCAGTGGGACCAGCTGCAGGTGCAGCCGCTGGGACATGACCTGGAGCGAGCGGAGCAAGCTACTGCTGCTGCTACTGCTGCTGCTGCTCCTCGGCAAGCGTCCAAACGACGTCACGCAGCCCACGCTGACACTGCCGGTGGTGCTGATGGCGGCGGTCGTGTCAAGAAGAAGCTGTTCGCCTCTCTTGCAGAGCTGCTCCACATTCAGCAGCGTCACAGCCAGATGCTCAGCGAGCTGCTGAGTCGCAAGTGACTGGAGGGGCAGCAAACACACTCATCCTGCACATTGAGCCCCAGCACATGTGCCCCACTGTGAGGGCGGGCACAAGCCCCTTCCCTCCCACCCAGCCCCTCCCACCCAGCCCCTCCCCACCCAGCCCCACCCTCAATTGATTGAACCCACTCTCGTGTTGACTGTGTAACAAGGTTTCTGTGTGAAGGTTCCATGGTGTAATGGTTAGCACTCAGGACTTTGAATCCTGCGATCTGAGTTCAAATCTCGGTGGAACCAAGTCATGTTTAAAAAATGCTTTTGGTAGTTGTTTCAATAATTGGGATCACGAGTTCTTAGTAAATATTTAAACAGATTTTTCGTTATATAGGTAGGAACAATATGTTCCACACTGCCCATCAGTGATTTTTTGTCTGTCTGTCGTGCATAAATATATATATATAATATAAACAGCTCTTTGATTGGTGGAGACCTCCTGCCGGTACGGAGAGGGGAGGGGCCTAAGGGAGGAGGGTCAGTCAGGGGAGGGGCCTAAGGAAGGGGGGAGACAGGAGAGGGGCCTGAGGGGGGGGGGGGTGTCAGGGGAGGGGCCTAGGGGAGGGTCCGATAGTGAAGGGGGCTGTCTGCCTGGCTACCTCAAGTCACGTGATCGTGTACACAGCAGGTAGGAACAACAGTTCCACACTGCCCATCAGGGATTATTTGTCTGTCTGTCTGTCATGCATAAATATATATATATAATATATTTATGCACGTTTAATGCCACTCTTTCGGGACTCAACCAGGAGTCCAGAATAAACGTTTTCATGAGTGTTGACCTCCCGCAGTAGAGTAGAATCTTGATTTTTACATATGAATGTGCGTCATGTCTCTGCAAGCATGGCCTACGACCGTATCACCCTGAATGCGCCCGGTCTCGTCTGAGCTCGGCCCGCGCGCGTTGGGAGGAGTGAGACGGACGATTAGCGCGGCACTGGGGCCGCGAGAGATGGCGACGGACCTGGGAGGATTTCGATGTAAAGCTTCTTTCGTGACTGCAGGGATTCATCTTCTTGGTTCGTTCGGTAAAGTCATCACGTAGAAGGGAAATAATAAAATAATAGAAATATAAAACAATAAAAATTCTCACGACGTTTCGACTGCTGCAACACAAGCAATCATCGTCAGATGTGAAATCCACAGCAAGAATTTTTTTTTTAAATTTTAAAATTTTCTTGCTGTGGATTTCACACCTGACGATGATTGCTTGTGTTGCAGTCGAAACGTCGTGAGAATTTTTATTGTTTCATATTTCTATTATTTTATTATTTCCCTTCTATGTGACTTTACCGAACGAACCAAGAATATGAATCCCTGCAGTCACGAAAGCTTTAACTCGAAATGTACAGCTCTGTGTCCACTGTTGGATGAAGGCCTCGCCGGTCATGGGGTTAGTTTGACCATACTTCACCACGCCGGTCAGTGCAAACTAGTGACGTGGGGGGTGGTGGGATGTTGCTTGGCTCGTCACCTATTCCGATACAATTCGCCACTGTCGATTTCCATGACCGGGAGTCAAACTCAGGTCTCAAATTCGCAAGCGCTTGAATTTCACCAGGAATCAATTGAAACTTAACGTCTCTTTTTGCAAGGGTGACCAGGAGCGATCTAAGCATACGGAGCTCAAAACGACAATAGAAATCCAGTTGCTTATCAGCACTACGTACATTACCTAGGATGTTATATTGTAGAGAGTTGGAAACACCCAACTGCGAGGTTGAGTTCAAGTCGTGTTCGGGTCACGGACTGTGCCTCATCAGCAGGATCATCATCATCAGCAGCAGCAACATCCTCATCAACGTCAAGAGCAACAGCATTGGTGTCATCACCACCGTCCGTGCCTCTGGGGTTGCTGAAACGAGCAGGACATAGTCAGCCTGTACCACGTGGTGCATACACATCGCCAGCGGCTGTCCCACTGAACCAGGTCCCCCGGCGCAGGAACGTGGAATGTCCATCTCCGGCACTGGACCATGTGGAGCGCTGCTTGCGGCTGTCAAAGTGCCGCCGTCTGCTGGGCGCTGTTACGACTGCCAGAGAAAGGCGTTTGCGGTCAAGTTTACCGAATATAAAATTGGCACATTGTTTAGAACAATTACATGTCATTGTTTCAGTAATAATGGGTTATGATAGTATTTCAGTATGAGCTGGATAAAAGCACGTTTTGCATGCAAGTCCATCCAAAGTGCACTTGTATCAGGTGCCCTGTGAATATCTCCACCAGTGAAATGTTGCTTATATCAGAACTGTGCTTACATCCAGCTTATTGCATATAAGTGTGCCAGAGCAAGCAATGATTTCGAACGTAGCGAGGGACAAAATGATCAATCAGAAGATTTGAGAATTAAAACCAAGACAACAGATGCAAATTACAGTGACACATAAAATGAATGGACTTGAGCAGGGCACCACCAGGTTGTGTAACGTCGGCTTTCGCGACTAATATTATTCACCTGAAGACGGCCGCTTGCGTTTTGGCCGAAACGTCGTGACAATTGTATCTCATTAACATAATCTATCTGAGTTACAGAGCCGCTCCTTGTGGGAGGGGACTGCCTGGTACCCCGCGAGTGACGTCATGTCACCTGCTGCTGCCGCGTGACGTCACGAGGTAACGGAAAGGTGCCGCTCCGCGCGGGAACTGAAATCTGAGGTGAGAAATTCTCGTGGCGGTTGTTGTGGTTGTTGTGGTGGTGGTTGTTGTGGTTGTTGTTGTGGTTGTTGTTGTTTACCAAGCTAGAGCCTCGCTCTCTCTCTCGTAGGGATGTCACTAGAGCAGCAGCAGCAGCAGCTTGTGAATCGATGTCCAAGTTGGAACTTTACAACGCGGGGCCTAGACACGCGGGGCCTTGCCTCCTGCCCTCGCCTGGTCGCGTTTGCTTTAATTCCCTCCCTTAAGTTTAATTTGTCTTCACGCGGCTCGCTACTTTGTCACTTTGGTTTATTGTAGATATTAACGCAGTTTTTTTTTTCGTTTTTTTACCAGCCCAAGCCCGCCTGAGCTGCTGTAACGCTCTTGTTTACAGAAGCTACCTGCCCACGACACAAGGTGGGTTTTGTCAACGCGTGTCTCGGTGTTTTGACTTAAAACTTTCGTAACTGCAGCAAATCATATTCTTGGTTCTTTCGGTGAAGTCACGGAGATAAAAAAAATAACAGATAATAATGTTAAATAAAATTGCAAATAAAGAATAAACCCACGACGTTTCGATCGCAACACAAGTGGTGTTTTTTTAATTTAATTTCATGATCTGTTATTTTTATTTCCTATCTACGTGACTTTACCGAAAGAACCAAGACTCCGTGTGTCAATGTCTGTCTGTCAAAGACGCTGATGTTGAATGTGGAGGGGAAAACCGGGGCGGGGTGTCTGGTGTAAACTCCACACCACCACCGGTTTACCATGGCACTGTGTGTGACAGTGTCAAGTTTGTGTTTGCAGTAAAGTCTATCAGTGTGTGACAGTGTAAAGATGGTGTGTGACAATGTAAAGTATATTAACTCTGTTGAACACGGAGGTTGTATCAAAACAATAGTTTATTTTAGTTTTCCTCTGGAACTCTTTATAAGAGTGGAAACAGGAAGTTAGCACAGCACACACACGTGCAGCAGCTGACGTCAGATCTGTTCATCCCATCATTCAAGGACATCTGAGCCTGGCTTCACACCGCTAAGTTGCCACTGAACAACATTCCTGCTGCTGCGGAGGGAGCTGGTAGGAACGTCGGGTTGCTCGCTCAATGGCCTGCAGGGTCAACGGCGGCGTGGTGTATTCCGCACATATGCCGACTGTGAGGGCGGGCACAAGCCGGCGTGAGTAGGTTAAACATTGAGTTTTATAAGGGCACCACGGGGTGACCAGCCCCTCCCCACCCAGCCCCACCCCTCCCACCCACCACCCAGCCCCACCCAGCCCCTCCCCACCCTCTCCACCCTCTCCACCCAGCCCCCCCCCTTCACGACGGACACAACAATCCCCTGTGGGCTGGTGTAACCAGGAGGTTCCTACCAGTATTAATTTACGCATTTCTGCATAACACAAATAGGATTGTTTCCAACACCCTTTGCTATGTTAGCCGAATTTAGCTCTAATAAATATTTCTTTTGTAGCCAGACAGCCGAAATTGTGTGCTCGGAGTTTTGGGTTAACATTCATTAAGAAGATACGAGGGCTTCCAGGCATATTTACGACCATTCACCCTCTCATTGTGTGCAATAGCAGCCCGTGTGATGAATTTAGGAAACTTTTTCGCTGCATCATGAATATATGAATAAGTATAGACGTGTAAGTCACGTGTGACTGTGTTTTTTTATTTCTCTGTGTCTCGATACTGACGTGTTGGTGGTGTGGATATAATTTTTTTCTGTCTGCAGCTGTCGCTTGGTCTGATGGAGCAAAGGCGCTCAGCACAGCTTGGGACGACAAGTCAACAATGCGACCAGCGTGGATACAGCACGGATCCGACTGGAAAATTGACACAGCACCAGAGAACACACACGGGAGAGAAACCCTTCAAGTGCAGTGTGTGTGGGAAGACGTTTGCATGGCCATCAGTTCTTCAGATCCACCAGAGAACACACACGGGAGAGAAACCCTTCAAGTGCAGTGTGTGTGGGAAGGTATTTGCACGGTCATTTGATCTTAAAATACACCAGAGAACACACACGGGAGAGAAACCCTTCAAGTGCAGTGTGTGTGGGAAGGCATTTGCACGGTCATTTGATCTTAAAATACACCAGAGAACACACATGGGAGAGAAACCCTTCAAGTGCAGTGTGTGTGAGAAGGCGTTTGCAAAGTCATCTGCTCTTATAATACACCAGAGAACACACACGGGAGAGAAACCCTTCAAGTGCAGTGTGTGTGGGAAGGCGTTTGCACAGTCATCTACTCTTGTAACACACCAGAGAACACACACGGGAGAGAAACCCTTCAAGTGCAGTGTGTGTGGGAAGGCGTTTGCACTTTCATCTACTCTTGTAACACACCAGAGAACACACACGGGAGAGAAACCCTTCAAGTGCAGTGTGTGTGAGAAGGCGTTTGCAAAGTCATCTGCTCTTATAATACACCAGAGAACACACACGGGAGAGAAACCCTTCAAGTGTACTCTGTGTGGGAAGGCATTTTCTGTTTTATATCATCTCGTAATACACCAGAGAACACACACGGGAGAGAAACCCTTCAAGTGCAGTGTGTGTGGAAAGGCATTTGCACAGTCATCTTCTCTCATAACACACCAGAGAACACACACGGGAGAGAAACCCTTCAAGTGCAGTGTGTGTGGGAAGGCGTTTGCACTTTCATCTACTCTTGTAACACACCAGAGAACACACACGGGAGAGAAACCCTTTAAGTGCAGTGTGTGTGGGAATGCGTTTGCAAAGTCATTTACTCTTGTAAAACACCAGAGAACACACACAGGAGAGAAACCCTTTAAGTGCAGTGTGTGTGGGAAGGCGTTTGCAAAGTCATTTACTCTTGTAAAACACCAGAGAACTCACACGGGAGAGAAACCCTTTAAGTGCAGTGTGTGTGGGAAGGCGTTTGCACTTTCATCTACTCTTGTAACACACCAGAGAACACACACGGGAGAGAAACCCTTCAAGTGCAGTGTGTGTGAGAAGGCGTTTGCAAAGTCATCTGCTCTTATAATACACCAGAGAACACACACGGGAGAGAAACCCTTCAAGTGTACTCTGTGTGGGAAGGCGTTTTCTGTTTTATATCATCTCGTAATACACCAGAGAACACACACAGGAGAGAAACCCTTCAAGTGCAGTGTGTGTGGGAAGGCGTTTGCACAGTCATCTACTCTTATAACACACCAGAGAACACACACAGGAGAGAAACCCTTTAAGTGCAGTGTGTGTGGGAAGTCGTTTGCACTTTCATCTACTCTTGTAACACACCAGAGAACACACACAGGAGAGAAACCCTTTAAGTGCAGTGTGTGTGGGAATGCGTTTGCAAAGTCATTTACTCTTGTAAAACACCAGAGAACACACACAGGAGAGAAACCCTTTAAGTGCAGTGTGTGTGGGAAGGCGTTTGCAAAGTCATTTACTCTTGTAAAACACCAGAGAACACACACGGGAGAGAAACCCTTCAAGTGCAGTGTGTGTGGAAAGGCGTTTTCAGATTCTTCCAATCTTCAAGTCCACCAGAGAAGACACACGCATCAGAAGATCCACAAGGACTGGAGTCTGAAATCAGCTTGTGAAAGTCAAAGTGCTGCAATGAGCCCATCCCTCATCAAACAAGAACCGGAAGAATATCCCAGCTTGGACACTTTTAAAGGTATCAAGGTGAAATATGAAGAGGTGAAGGTGGGATATGAAGAAGTGATGGTGAAGTGCGAAGAAGTGAAGGTAAAATGTGAAGATGAAGGTTCAACTCCAAAATGGGACCTTCACATCGATGGTGGCAACGTGAAGCAGGAGGAGAATTCTGACTGAGGCAGAGCGAGGCAACTCCCAGCAGTTTGTGGAAGTGGAGGTGTGGGTGGACTTCCTCCGAGACAATACAAAGTGAAATGGTTACCCGGTAGATGTGTCGGCTTGAGACGATGTCGCTCCAATAGATGCACCTTTGTCACAGGCCTTTAATGAAAATAATGCGAAGTTGAACACTCAGTTCCTAGGTTCAACCTGCAGGGTAAGCGCGGCCAATCTTTGTGGACCTGTGTGTTGGGTAGATCCCTGACCAGGAGCGAGAGCCAACAAGCCCTCAAGCATTCACGATGTTTAGATATTGCTACATTTTGACTTGGACGCCAGCATGCAATGGCCTCGTGTTGAATGACACAAAAGTATGTTTTACATCCACTGTTAGGCAGACAGTGCATTTTTTTTTAAATAACTTCTTAATAAGATGTTATCTGATGCAGTGTATTTCACTGCAGTAATGAAATTATGTTAAAATGCCCGTCAATTTAGAATGAACACTTGTTTGATGTTGTGTGTACATGCAACATTTTATTTACAAGGGTCAAACATTGAATAAGTGATGTTAGGACACAGTGTGTTTTGCAAGTAACCTGTACAGATAACTCAGGTGAGACCCGTTGATTTGTGATACAGGTCAAAGGGTATTTTTGTGTTTCAGGAAGCATCTGTCTCTGGAGCAACTCATCGTATTTGAAATAGCGAGCACACTCGGATTATCCGTCAGTTACAAGGCATAACGCTTAAAAGTTACACGTAGAGGAGATACATTCTCTACAACACGAATTATAATTTTGTATTACGTGTTGACAGAGACTTTGTCATCTAGGACGAGAAATGCTCCTTGTCTGGAGGTTCATAACCATTGGTTGAAGCAAGCCCGGCTGCTGTTGAGACGCTGTGCACCAATAAGGGTCCATAGGTGGCTTGCACTGAATCAATGATGCACTCCCAGAAGGCCGTGATGGTTATAGTTTAAAACATTCCTTTGTTTCGTGGAGAGATCGATAAATGAAATATGTAAAGTCTGAATTCTTTCATAGCAAGGAGGTAATTTTAAGAGCACATTGAAAACGCATTTTTTTTACAATTTTGTATTCAGTTACAAGGCAGAGCACATTGAGTAGATACATTCTACCCAACGCTAATTAGGATTTTGTATGACGTCTTATGTTGGTGAACTAGGACAAGACATGGTCCTTCTGATTAACGTCTGGATGTTGACAACCGTGGGTTGAAGCAAGCCCTGACTGCTGTTGAGACATCGTGCACAAGAACCGGTCCACAGCTGCCTTGCACTGAACCAATGCTGTAGTAGTCATGGACTCGCAGAAGGCCGTGGGATTTATATTTTGTGTAAAACGTTCCTTTGTTTCGTGGAGAGACCGAATAAATGAAAGACGTCTTGTCTGCTGATCTTGTTCATATCTGTGTACATCGATGTCCCACATTGTGTTGTGTAGTGAATGACGACGTGGAGGCAGGTCTTCAGGTAAGGGCTTGCGCCGGTTTATTAACAATGAAGGTGGTAAGTAACACCAGGGGTAGGTGCCCTACACCCGGTCCTTCACGTGGACCCTTGGCTCTATCTGCTGCTAGCCTGGGCTGTCTCTAAGGGCTCTCACACTCGAGTCAGGACAGGGGTTCAGCCAACACCTTCCGACCAAGGAGAGCAGCACCTCCCGTAACTACAGCCGGCTTCTACAGACTTCTTGAGCACTACCCCTGGCTGTCTCTTCGGCTCTCTTCAACCGCTCACCATCCTGGGCTCCCACAACGACATGACGTCATCGCACCTCAGCGCGTATGACGTCATACCTCCATACTACACTACACTAGCTAGAGGGCTGAATTTTGCAGTCGCCCCAAACACATCCCAGTGGATATAATTGCCCAGGTTGACGTAGCCCTCAAAGGTTTGGGTCACTGCAATCTCCCCCGCCAAGCCACGCCCACCTCTTACCCCAGCCAAGCCAAGCCACGCCCACCTCTTGCCCCCGCCAGCTTTCCTTAGAGCCCAGTCTCACATGGGTTGGACCAGAAGACGCCAAAAGGCGCACAACTCAAAGACAATCCACCATCAGAGTATGAGAGCTCGGGGCAAACATCTACACTATGGGGACCTCATTTGCCAGTAAAAATATGATAATTGGTTTTTTACCCTTCTGGCAACAAAACTGACACCTTTTTAGAGGAGTCATGTTTGCATAGACCACAATACCTGCAGTCATAATACAAACAAAAAACACAACTCTGATAATGTACGCACTGTCCTTGAAGTTGATTGGTCCACACCCGAGACAGCTTTCCTTAGAGCCGAGTCTCACATGGTCCTTGAAGTTGATTGGTCCACACCCGAGACAGCTTTCCTTAGAGCCTAGTCTCACATGGTCCTTGAAGTTGATTGGTCCACACCCGAGACAGCTTTCCTTAGAGCCTAGTCTCACATGGGTTGGACCAGATGACGCCAAAAGGCGCAATACGACGCCGATCGTGGAGGATGGGGCAGTGTCTCTGGGGACGCAGGCAACTAGGGCGCGCGCCAAAGACACAAAGACAAAGATCACCCGTGTAGCCTGCACAGGCTGTTGGGGCAAGTGCTGTTAGCGAGCACCTATAAGGCCGGAACGGTGGAGGAGGGGGTGGGAGGCCAGCACCACGCCCGGCCGCCTTTATCTCCCCAGTGGCGATGTTTACACACCGCACCAGGTACTCATTTGAGGCTGAGTCGACCCGGGGGAGGCGCAGTGCCGGTTCAGGTAATCGTCACTGGTTTTGGCCGTGAGCGGGAATATAACTCGGGGATCCAGGTTCGTAGTGCAGCGCGCTAACCGCTGCACCACCACTCCTCGCCACACTGACACACACACTGACACACAGCCTGACACACACACTGACACACTTTAGGACAAAAATACATTTAATTACCAATTGCTTAATGGTGGCATGCAATCATCTGACCCATAGGTGGCAGTCATCTCAAGCCAGAGGACGAGAGGACTCTAGCGGCCACGCATATAAAGGATTTATAGTGAAAAACTTTGTTTTTACGGGTTATACTTGTTTTTTAGTTGAAGCGTACATTATAGGAGGCGGCTATTTTATCTCGCTCCGTGTCTCGCTCCGTCGTTATTGCCGATATCAACCGTGTGGCCGGCACGGACGAGGAACGCGCGCAGTGCGATCCGCGTTGCGCGAGAGATGCCGACGAGAATTGGCAGCAGACAGAACTCTGATTTGCCACGGCGTCGTCCGGGTTTTGTTTATTCGTTGCTCCTTCGTTCGTTCATCATCAAAATCACACTTTTGTGCGTGTAGAACGGGCGCCGCTTGAACCGAGAAGGGGCATTCAAGGGCACGTGGGAGTTGGCGTCTCTGTCACGTGGTACGCGTCACTCGGTGTCTGCAACGTGACGAGCTTCTTCCGCTGCTGGAACTTCCCTTGGCTCGCCCGTCCAAGCTTCAATTTGACGTCGGGACGTTTCCAACAACAACAACAACACAAACACTCGGCGAGTCGGCGAGGGAGACGATGAAGGTGAGTTTACAAAGCGCCGCTCGCGCTCATCCATCAGTCACCTGTGTGAGTGTTAGGTGTGTGTGAGTGTTAGGTGTGTGTAAGTGTTAGGTGTGTGAGTGTTAGGTGTGTGTAAGTGTTAGGTGTGTGTGTGTGTTAGGTGTGTGTGAGTGTTAGGTGTGTGTGAGTGTTAGGTGTGTGTAAGTGTTAGGTGTGTGTGAGTGTTAGGTGTGTGTGAGTGTTAGGTGTGTGTGTGTGTTAGGTGTGTGTGAGTGTTAGGTGTGTGTGTTAGGTGTGTGAGTGTTAGGTGTGTGTAAGTGTTAGGTGTGTGTGAGTGTTAGGTGTGTGTAAGTGTTAGGTGTGTGTGAGTGTTAGGTGTGTGTGTTAGGTGTGTGAGTGTTAGGTGTGTGAGTGTTAGGTGTGTGAGTGTTAGGTGTGTGAGTGTTAGGTGTGTGTGTGTGTAGGAGTCTGTGTGTGTGAGTGTTAGGTGTGTGAGTGTTAGGTGTGTGTAGGAGTCTGTGTGTGTGAGTGTTAGGTGTGTGTGTGTGAGTGTTAGGTGTGTGTGAGTGTTAGGTGTGTGTGAGTGTTAGGTGTGTGTGAGTGTTAGGTGTGTGTGAGTGTTAGGTGTGTGTAGGAGTCTGTGTGTGTGTGAGTGTTAGGTGTGTGTGAGTGTTAGGTGTGTGTGAGTGTTAGGTGTGTGTAGGAGTCTGTGTGTGTGTGAGTGTTAGGTGCTTTGTTGTTTGCGATCCAGAACAGAACATCCCGGTTGACACACCTGGAGGCATCATTACCACACGGCGATTCGCTCAGCTACCCCCGACGCAAACATCTGCGCTCAATCCACCACAGCGTCAAAGTGATACTCGCCTGTGCTCCGTCAATATCAACCCGTGTACGACGGTAAATAAAATATTTCTATCGCGCCACATTGGATTAAAAAACACCGTCAGAAAAGATCGTGTTAACGGTTCAAAGAGAGTTGTTTTTATTGTCAAAACTTGTTTAAACAAATCACTACTGTGGCTATTCCAGGGAATTGCACATTCGAATTGAACGTTCCCATGCGCTGTATGCACCTGGTACCAGTTTACATGAAAGGCAGTGATTGCTACAAAATATAAAGCACATTGCAAAACGTACAGGTGGTTTTGGGCTCCGTATGCAAACTCAAACATTGGATATATTTTTTGCAAGCGGTTTATCCAGAAAAACAATTCCTGAAATTGTACTTTAAAGGTTTTTGGCTTTTAATCAAAGCTCAATAATATCAAGAGCCCTTGTTCAATCCACTCCAAGATGCAGGCAGTGACCAGACGGGTACTTCACCAGTGGTCAGCGCCCAAACAATCAGCAGTTCGGACGTCACCCTCAAACTCGGGTTTCTGAATCCACAGCACAATCACGTTCCTTCACAGTGGCCAGCTAGGAACTTGGTTGGGCAGAAAGCTCGCGGTCACGTGACGCACTTCAACCAATCCGCGAGCGTGTTACACGGTGGGAGGGGCTATGCACGACAGACACATAATCCCTGGTGGGCAGTGGGGAACTGTTGTTCCTACCTGTAACAAAAAATTTACCCGTAAAAACAAAGTTTTTCACTATAAATCCTTTATATGCGTGGCGGCTAGAGTCCTCTTGTCCTCTGGCTTGAGATGGCTGCCACCTATGGGTCAGATGATTGCCTGCCACCATTAAGCAATTGGTAATTAAATATTTATTAAAAAAATTCCCTAAAAAGTGTAAAATTTGGGAAAAAATGTTTCACGAACATTAATTGTCACGCACAACGAGTCTGTGTGCAAAATGTCAGCTCGATTGGATGACGGGAAGTGGGTTAAAAAACGACCGAAACATTTGCATGGTCCTAAGCAAGCAAATGAACTTAATATAATGGATTTTAAAAAAAACCCACTGCATATATACGCTTAAGACAGTTCCATGAACACTAAGTGTAGACAGGTGTTGTTCTCTCTACATCTGCTACCAGCAGCAAAGTCTATAAAACTTTGCAGAATGGAACATGTCACAAATCAACTTTACTTAGGCATTTTTGGGGTTGTTATCAAGTAGGTTATAGCAGACAGGCCCCGTACAACAATCTTCTGGAGTACAAGAACATCTGATTTTGCAAAAACCTTCCCACTTCGTGTTCATCCTTCCAATAGATGCAGATTTGAAACGATCTTTGAACAGTCGAGCAAATGCAACACAACAAAAAAGCACATTGCTCTGAACATGGCTATCTCCTCTGCATGGAAACAAAACGTGTTGTATATTTCAACTCCAGATGACTTAAACGGCACGTTTTATCTTTATACTTGACTTTACCGAAAAAACCAAAGAATAATTCCTGCAGTCACGAAAGCTCCAAAATTAAGAAGGAACAAAACTGATAAGTCATTCACTTCTTTCTTGGAAGAGACAAGTTCCTGCCTTGGGTAGTAAAGCCAAGATGCAGCTTTATATTTTATTGACTGCATTCTGTAAAAAAAAAAACTATGCAAGCAAGCTCAAAGGAAATTCGATTTAAAGCTTTCGTGACTGCAGGGATTCATCTTCTTGGTTCTTTCGGTAAAGTCACGTAGAATGGAAATAAAATAATAATAAATAAAAACAGACTGTCTTCTCGACAGACCTGTTCTTCACCTGAGGACGGCTGCTTGCGTTCTGGCCGAAACGTCGTTCTTTCGGTAAAGTCACGTAGAAGGAAAATAATAAAATAATAACAATAAAACATCATAAAATAATTCTCACGACGTTTCGGCCACAACGCAAGCAGCCGTCCTCAGGTGGAGAACAGGTCTGTCGACCGTGACTTTACTGAAAGAACCAAGAAGATGAATCCCTGCAGTCACGAAAGCTTTCAATCAAAAGACACCAGCTTATTTACCCCAAGGGCTTTTCATACAAAGTGCATCCCACGGCCCACACAACCTCCCACCATCATCCATCTATCGCTACCCCCCTCCTCTCCTCACTCCAGCCCCTCTTCTTCTTCGATGTCAGAGCATGAAGACAATTTTGGCATCTTGCTCCTGGGCACCTCCAGGCTGCTACTGCCTCCCCAGCTGCCAGCACGAGGAAGGCCAACGGCTTGGCGAGCGTACGCTCGCAAATTGTATTTGGCAATGCTGCTTTTGCGATACCGATTGCCGACAGAGGACAGATTCCTGCCAAAGGGCCGCAGCGCTGGGAACACTTTGGCAAGGATGCCGTCCTTGGTGTCGATGCCGTCATCGTCGTCGTCCTCGGAGCTGAGGTGGACTGTCTCTTCACTGGACGAGCGCTGCAGTGTCGTCTCGCTGGAGATCGTGGTGGACACGCCATGCTCTTCGATTCCACTCAATAGCAGTCGCTTTTTGGCTTCTGGGACTCCCAGTTCATCCAAGTCCTAAAATCCAGCGAAACACAGAAAATATGCACACACACACCAAATTTTGTTCAGCGATCCAACATTGATAATTGGTTTTTTACCCTTCTGTCTGGCAACAAAACTGACACCTTTTTACAAGCAGTCATGTTTGTATAAACCGCAATACCTGCAGTCATAAATACAAACAAAAGACATAACTCTGATAATGTATGCACTGTCCTTGAAGTTGATTGGTCCACACCCGAGACAAGTATTGCGGTCTATACAAACATGACTCCTTGTAAAAAGGTGTCAGTTTTGTTGCCAGATAGAAGGGTAAAAAAACAATTATGATATTTTTACTGGCAAATGAGGTTCCCATAGTGTACGATACAACATTCTTCAAATTTCTGACGACGTGTATTCCTCAGAGTAATTAATGTACAAAATCAGTCGGTATTACCGGTAGGAACCACCTGGTTCCACCAGCCCACAGGGGATTATTGTGTCTGTCCGTCGTGCATCCAAAAATGGGAGGGGTGGGACTGGGTGGGGAGGGGCTGGGTGGGGAGGGGCTGGGTGGGGAGGGTGGGGTGGGGCTGGGTGGGGAGGGGCTGGTCACCCCGTGGTGCCCTTATAAAACTCAACGTTTCACCTACTCACGCCGGCTTGTGCCCGCCCTCACAGTTGGCCATTGACCGAGCAACCCAACGTTCCTACCCGCTCCCTCCGCAGGAGGAATGTGTTTGTTTTGTACCCACTACTGGATCAGGACTCCTCAGCCTCCTCACTCTCGCTATGTGACGATCCATCTATCAACGACACACGAACTAATCTTCTCACAACTCGAATCTCTGTGGTGGTCATCCTCTTGGTGATGTGTGCTCTACTTTGGATGCCACTCCAACACCGTTCTTGTTTCCCAGCCACAATGCAGTCCAGTGATGTGCCCTTGCCCAAGCCCATCTACTTTTTGCAGTTGTCAATGTTTCTTATTTGCATGTTTCGGTATCCACGTGTAATGGGTTCCGGAGACACTTGTAGAGGTAACTTCTTTATTACAATACAACACTCCAACAGTCCTGATACTCTGTTACAGCGGGACGAGGGGGTACAGGGTCCTACGCTGGCTGGCTGGCGGGTCTTGACCTGCGACTGGCCCCGATCATCCAGGGAGCTGCCCTTTTATGCCTCGTGCCCAACGAGGGGTGGGGTTGTGTGTGCCCCCAGGTATCCCACAGAGCACACACAGCCCCCCCGTTGGTGGCGCCAAGGGGCTTAAGTGTCTGGGGTGCCTGGGATCCTAGCGCCTGCCGCCAAGGGGCTTAAGTGTCTGGGGTGCCTGGGATCCTAGCGCCTGCCGCCAAGGGGCTTAAGTGTCTGGGGTGCCTGGGATCCGAGCGCCTGCCGCCAAGGGGCTTAAGTGTCTGGGGTGCCTGGGATCCTAGCGCCTGCCGCCAAGGGGCTTAAGTGTCTGGGGTGCCTGGGATCCTAGCGCCTGCCGCCGAGGGCTTCTCTGCCTAGGGTCCCAGAGCCCCCTCTTGAGGCACTACAAACGCATTAACTCTTTACAAGTTTAATTCCAACCTTCCATCTTCTCCATGCTTCTTTGTGCATTTTTTATGTTGCAGAAAAACTTAAAAATAAATCCCAATCCTGTATTCGTTAAAAAAACACACGTAGTTTTCATGGAAGCGTCCGTAGGAACTTGCCTGCAGAGTAACGTCCATCAGCTGTTGGACACTCGACAATCCACGCGAAGTGAAATTCTCCAAAAACTCCAAGCAGTCTATTTGTTTCAGGAAGCTTGATACACAAAAAAACAACAACACACGAGGCTCCAAAATGTTAATACCAAATACAAGAAGCACGAAAAGTACTTTGTACGGCTGAATTACATTAAGTTGCACATTTTTACTCCGTCAACATTGCGATTAGAAATAACATGTGAAGCAACACTTACATTGCTTGTACTGTATATCCCTATGGAAAATAATGACTTTTTTATTGGAAATCCAAGTGCAAAAATCAGCCCAAACTGCATTACGAACTTTGCTTTTCGATTTAAAGCTTTCGTGACTGCAGGGATTCATCTTCTTGGTTCTATCGGTAAAGTCACGTAGAAGGGAAGTAATAAAATAATAAAAATAAAATAATAAAAATAAAACATAATTAAATAATTCTCACGACGTTACGGCTGCTTGCGTTGTGGCTGAAACGTCGTGAGAATTATTTTATCATGTATATTATATTATTTTATTATGTTTTATTATTTTATTACTTCCCTTCTACGTGACTTTACCGAAAGAACCAAGAAGATGAACTTTGCTTTGTTTTAATTCACCCACCGACTTAAGTATTGTAGTCGAGTATACACAGATAAAACTAAACACTTGAAGAACCCAGACTCGTATATAATAAAGGAGTGTTATAAACAACGCAAGTCAACTAAAAATATCTAATGCAGTGTAGAGTGCTCATCAGAATATCCGAGGCCAATACCAACCCACCTACCCAGTGACTAGGGAAGATGTTGCAGCATAGAATACGTCAAGGATAAGCGATTTTAATAAAGCAGTTATACATCATGAAATAGAATGGAGTGTGCAGACGCAACAGTAGAAAAGGTTTAGTAGTACAGTGCATATTATTATCATTATCAGAGTTGCTTCTTTTTATTAGCATTTTTGACTACTTGTGTTGTGGTTATTGCAAACATGATGCCTTGTATAAAGGTGTCAGTTTTGTACCAGTTTAAAAGGGTAAAAACCTACTACTATATTTTGCCACTGGTAAAGGAGATGTCTCAAGGTGTATGATGCCTTGTGTAAAGGTGTCAGTTTTGTACCAGTTTAAAAGGGTAAAAACCTACTACTATATTTTTCCACTGCTAAAAGAGATGTCTCATAGAGTAGAAAAGGTTATTTCAGCAAAGAATCCCTTTCATTTATTTGTAATTTTTTTCAGAGCGTGAATGATGACGATCTTCTTGGTTCTTTCGGTAAAGTCACGTAGAAGGAAAGCAACATTATTATATTATTTTATTATTTTATTATGTTTTATTTTTATTATTTTATTATGTTTTATTTTTATTATTCTATTACTTCCCTTCTACGTGGTGACTTTACCGAAAGAACCAAGAAGATGAATCCCTGCAGTCACAAAAGCTTTAAATCGAAAAATGATGACGATGTTTAAAGGTGGCGACGATGATGCACCTAAAGGGCACTTACTTGTAAAGAGCGTTGCCAGGCTTGCCGCTGTCCGGCAGGGTTCCAAGCCGGGCCGGTGGGTTGTCTCCGTCCGGTGGCCGTGGGGGACCATTGGATCCACTCGCTTCACCCGTCACAACATTCTGTGCAACGCCTGCAACCAGTGGATGAGCATTCGCAATAAAACCATTTACACCTCAACACATATACGAGTAATATTGAATTCATCCTCTTGGCTCTTTCGGTAAAGTCATCACGTAGAAGGGAAGTAATAAAATAATAAAACTTCATAAAATAATTCTCACGACGTTTCGGCCACAACGCAAGCAGCCGTCTTCAGGTGGAGAACAGGTGTGTCGGAAAGACAGCGTCTGACAGACCTGTTCTTCACCTGAGGACGGCTGCTTGCGTTGTGGCCGAAACGTCGTGAGAATTGTATTTTATCGTGTTTTATTTTTATTATTTTACTACTTCCCTTCTACGTGACGACTTTACCGAAAGAACCAAGAAGACTGCGTATCACTTTGTGGCAAATTGTGTCACGTCTTTCAATTCTACCGCATGCCACGTTCCCTGCAGAGAAATGTGCTGCGCCGAGAAGGGAGAGCTTGCGTCACCTGATGAGGAACCTTCGCCGGCACTGGAGGATCCCTGGCTGCCGGCCAAGACTTCCTGTGAACACTCGCTTCCGTGTCGGCTGAGGTTGAACGGCCTGCCACGCAATTCCGTCACGTATCTGGGAGGGAGAAAAAACCCAAAAAATTAACCCGTAAAAACTAAGTTTTTCACTATAAATCCTTTATATGCGTTGCATCGGTTTTATTTTATTATTCATTCTAGATTTGAAGCTTTCGTAACTGCAAGGATTCATATTCTTAGGTTTTTTCGGTAAAGTCACGTAGGTAAAAAATTAAAATTAATAAAAGTAAAATAAAATAAAAACGAAGTTTTCACTATAAATCCTTTATATGCGTGGCATCGGTTTTTTTTTCTTATTCATTTCTGTTTTTCTTGAGTAAGAGTTTCATTTTTATCACATTGGTATTTTAAATTAAATATAAGGAAAGTCGTATATAAGGATTATAAAGTTTTCAGTTTTTGTATGATTGTTTATATTGTACATTTTTGTTGTTTTCTTGAATAATTTTCTGTGTTTAGGAAAAATATATGATTGTGTTAGTGAAACATTTTTTTTTCCTAAAAAGTGGAAAATTTAGGAAAAATTTTTCCACAAAAATTAATTGTCACGCACAACGAGTCTGTGTGCAAAATGTCAGCTCGATTGGATCACGAGAAGTGGGTTAAAAAACGACCAAAAGATTTCCACGGTCCTAAGCGCGCAAGCAAGTGAACTTAATATAAAGGATTTTAAAAACCCAAAAAAATAGTGGTTGATGCACATGACAACTGCATCTTTTCTCATTGCACAACCTGATGTCAATGAACTACTGCTTAGTATTCATAACCAACATGGGAGTTATTTACATTACATAGACACTGAATATTGATATATTGCATAATTTTTGAATATGGAAATCTTTTTTTAGATATTTTCCATTTGGATCATAAGATGGACATGTGCTTAAAGTTAAAATATGAAGATATAATCCACATTCCAATGAGTTAAACTCTGATAATGCCCCACATGCTTATCACAACATCAACTGCAATGCATCTGATCTCATAAGCTAGGTTGGGTTCAGCGTGGGTGACCATCCTATATACATTTGTAATAAAAGGACTCGAACACTTCTCTCTGTCTTCGTGTCTTTATTCAGGTTCACGTCTTTACCCACACGGCACTCTGTTATAACTCCTGTATTTGTAGCCCCCGGCTATTCACTGCTATTATAGCTTCCTCTCCCCTCTGACTCTCTGCTTCATCTACTGTAACCTCCTCCCTGCAGACTCGCTGCTACCCCTATGCAGACTCCCGCTGCTACCCCTATGTGCAGACCCTCTGGCTGTCACTGTATGCAGACCCGCTGCCCACCCTCTCTGTGCAGCCCCGCTGCTGACTGCAGCCTCCTCGCTGCTTCGGGTCGGTCACCGCTGGCCAACGGTGCCGATCCTCGCTCCCCCCGTGTTCGTGGCGATCTCGCCACACCCCGCTTCGCCCTTCGTGGCCTTCCTCTGTTCCTGGTTCCCCGTCACTCCCCTTGCTCTTCCGGTTCCCCTCCTTCTATACTCAACCCCTCTGCCCCCCACGTGACCTAACTCCTCCCCCCCTGACGGCGCCTCAGAAGGGCCGTTTACAACCGCATTACATCACCCTCCCCCCTAAAGAAAATCCAGCCGACCTCGGCTGAATTGCAACCTGAAAAGCAATGCGGGTGTAAAGGGCCAACACGCAAAAGGACACGAAGCATTGAAGAACATTATAACAATAACACAACACAACACAATCTAACGAAACGTGAGGGATTTCGAGCGAGTACGGGTAGCCGGGCCGTCCCGGACGGTCGGCGGCCCACCCGCCGAGCGGGAACGTGGAAGGGTTTTAGGGGCGACGGGCGCAAGTTCTTCCGTCGCCATTGGAGGCCCGCCACTGTCCCGCTCGCGTCCAGAAACATCCCGTACTCGCGTCCGCGGAGGGATAGGAAGAGCTGCAGGTCCCGTGGGTTCTGCGGCTCCGGTCGGCGTCCCACAAGCGGAAGGTCCTCCTCCCTGCGCTGTCACGGCCGGATTGTCTGTGAAGGGTACGACAGGCGCTCTCGCAAGGTCAGCAGACACAGGCAAGGGCGAGTCGGCAGCAACAGACCCCGGCAAGGCAACTTCGGGAGATGACGCATCCGGCCGTGGGGCAATGTATGGCTTCAACCGGGACGTGTGCACGAACCAACGCCGTGCACCAACCTGAACACGCGCCGACTGTGGGTTGGGAACCTCAATGAGGCGGACCGGACCCTGCCAAGGTCGATGTAATTTAGGAGATGTACCTGGCCGCACCTGTGGGCAATGAAGCCAGGCCAGGTCCCCCTTTTTCCAGGGACACTCCCCCTTTGAACGTCGGGCACACCGCTCATTCCTGGCCTGAGCCTTGGCAGTAGCCATGCGGGCATTTTCCCTCGCCTCAGCGACACGCCGAACGTTGTCCTTAATATACTCAGGAAGAGGCTTAACAGGCCCCCTCGCACCGGTTCCCAACTGGTCATGAATCGGCGGCACGTTCTCACGGCCGTACATAAGGAAAAACGGCGAGTATCCAGTAGCCGCGTGCGGCGTCATGCGATACGCCGAAAGCACCCCAGGGATATGCAAATCCCAATCAGATTGGTTTTCCCCGACTGTATGGCACAGCATGGCGGACAGAGTCCGATTCAACCGTTCCACCATACCATCCGTTTGCGGGTGGTAGGGGGACGTCCGTATCTTTTTAGTTCCAAGAGCCGCACACACCTCCCCCAACAATTTAGACGAAAAGTTACGTCCCTGATCCGTAAGGAGCCTCTCCGGAGCCCCTTTGTCCATTACATACCCAAATAGAAAGGCGTCAGTGATAGACGCCGCTGACTGGTCAGGCAAGGGCCAGGCCATCGGCCAGCGAGAGAGGTACTCCACCCCCACCAGTAAATACTTATTCCCTTTAGCTGATGGCGGAAAGGGTCCCAAAATATCTAACGCCACCAGCTCATTAACTCGAGATACTTTAATCGATTGTATCGGCGGAACATATGGATGTTTAGGCGGCTTACGGCGGGCACAATCGGGACACGCGCGAACGTGACCGACGACATCCGTCGTCATGCCGTGCCAATAATAGTCTCGTTGCAGCGTCAATAGGGTTTTCTGCACCCCCAGGTGTAAAAGTGTGTCACAGTGCAAAGATCTAATCAGCTCATAGCGCAATGACGCGGGCACAACGAGACGCCAGTGTTCCTGTATCCCTTCCCTCCACATCAGTAACCCATCTCGGAGAGCAGTTTCCGAATTACCACCCGCACCGACTTCCTTACCCGCCCTCTCCGTTCGTTTCCGTAACGACACCAAAGAATCGTCCAACATTTGCTCCCGAATCCACACAGACCTTGGAAGACGCAAAATCCCGTCAGCCGGTCCCCCTTCAACCGGTCCCGGTGTAAGCGGAGGTTCGAGAACATCCACTGCCCGCGCGACAGGCTGAGGGGAGGGCTGAGCCGGTCCACACCTATGCGTCCCCGACGCACACGCACAAGGGGATTGTTGCGGCAACCTGGACAGTGCGTCCGCGTTAGCGTGACGCACACCCTTCCGATGGTGAATTTGGAAGGAGAATTCTTGCAACGTGTCCAGCCATCTCGCCAATTGTC
Source organism: Lethenteron reissneri (assembly GCF_015708825.2). NCBI lineage: Eukaryota > Metazoa > Chordata > Hyperoartia > Petromyzontiformes > Petromyzontidae > Lethenteron > Lethenteron reissneri. The sequence continues at coordinate 158,481 of NW_026891037.1, forward strand.
CGGATGGCTGGTCCATCTTAAGAGCGTACTGCAAGGCCGCATGGTCCGTTCGGACAATAAACGACCGACCGTACAGATACGGTCGAAATTGGCGGAGAAAATACACAATAGCCAAAAGTTCCCTGCGAGTGACGCAGTAACGAGTTTCCGCGGGAGACAAAACCCGACTCCCGTACGCCACCACACGCTCAACACCACCTTTTGACTGGGACAACACCGCCCCAATCCCGGTGTCACTCGCATCAGTATCCAGAATGAAGGGATGTTCAAAGTCCGGATAATCCAACGTCGGCGCAGTAGCCAGTAGATCGCGCAGGCTCCGAAACGCCGCCTCCTCCGGCGGTCCCCACACAAATTTGTGCCCCTTCCCAGTAAGGAGATGCAAAGGCCTGGCGATAGTAGCGAAATTCGGAACAAACCTCCGGTAATACGAGGCGAACCCCAAAAACCGACGCACATCACCCACCGTGGCGGGGGTTGCCCAATCCCGGACACACGCAGTTTTCTCTGGATCCGTGGCCACCCCGTCCGCACTAACAATATGTCCCAAGTATCGAACGGAACGTTGCAGTAGATGACATTTCTTAGGCTTGAATTTCAAATTAGCAGAACGCATTCTGGCAAAAACGGCCTCCAACCGCAATAAATGCTCATCAAATGTGCGGCTGAAGACAATAATATCATCTAAATAAATGAGACATGTCTCCCACTGCAACCCCGTCAATACCAACTCCATCAATCTCTGAAAGGTGGCAGGGGCTGCATTCAACCCCATCGGCAGACAGTTAAATTGGAACAACCCCTGCGGCGTACGGAACGCTGTCTTTTCCCGCGAGGGCTCGTCAAGGGGAAGCTGCCAGAAGCCCGAAGAGAGATCTAGCGTTGAAAAAAACTTAGCCCCTGACAAGGCGTCGAGAGAATCGTCCATACGCGGCAGGGGATACGCATCTGCCACCGACACTTTATTCAACTTCCGAAAATCCACACAAAATCGTAATTTACCATCTTTCTTTTTAACCAACACGACAGGCGCGCCCCACGGGCTATTAGACGGAGATATAATATCCGCTTTCAACATGTCTTCCACTGCCCCTCGCACGTGCTCACGCTCAGCCGGACTCATCCGACGCGAGTTCAAGCGGATAGGGGCCGCGTCCCCCGTTTCGATGTGATGAGAGAGCAGCGAGGTGCGTCCCAAGTCCAAATCGTCCGAGCTAAACACATCGGAATAGCTCGCTAATAATTTATGAATCGCACAACGCTGCTCAGCGGAAAGGGCCGAATTTTCCGCACATAGTTCGGCGATCCAACGATCGTCCACCCCTCCGTCGTGTGAAACACCACCCACCAGCCCCCCGTCCGGAATGTCACTCTGAGCCGTAAACGCCGTAGTGGCGTGTGCCACAACGGTACCAGCCGGCACACACACGCTTTCAGAACTCGCATTTAACACCTGCAAAAACGGGCGTTGATCCGGACGGACAATGGTTTGCGCCCCCACCAGTGCCAATCCGCCCGTAACAGCGGCGGACGGCGACAGCAAAATTCCACAAGCACCCTGCCGACCCGGAACCGGCTTCCGGTATCGTAGGGGAATGAGCATCTGCGAGCCAGGTGGAATATCAACTGAAACTTCCGATAACGCCTGCACCTGGGCAACCGGAGCCGGTCGCCCCCAGGTGGACTGTAAAAACGCCAATTTGCGGCCCCCTGGTAGTTCAATGCAATTTTCATTGATTCTAATTAGAATGGGCATCTTAGCCAAAAAATCCGTGCCCAACAAGCAAGGGACCGCCAGGGACCTCGAAATTAACACAACGCCCGAGGCCGAGACCCCCCCGATAGAAATATTAGCGTCCACCTGTCCCACGATGCCCATACTACCCCCGTTCGCAGCGATGCAGGAAGCGTAAGCCGGCCTCACGGCCCCCGGTGGGATGTTCAAAAGATGGAATATGACATCCGAAATAATGGTCGCGGACGCCCCGGAATCCACCAAAATACGCACGTCCACCCCTTGGATCGACCCCGGTACAGTGGACGAACCTGTAGCGGCCGCGACAACCCGACGAGCCAACTTACGCCACTGCGTTATCGAGCGACAAGGCGCAGATACTGGCCTCCCATATTTTAGAACATCCGCGTCGCACAACAACGGCGATGAGTGAGGTGTCAGGCCTTGCCGGGTGTCTGGTGCGCACCGACTTGCCTGTGCCGGAGGGTCTTTCTTTGGGACGTCCGCGATCGAGGCCTCCTGCTGGGGCGGCCCCGGAACCCGGGCCCAGCAGTCCCTGGCATAGTGGCCCCGACGGCCGCAGCGGAAACAGTCGACGTCGGGTCGGCGCGCAGCAGGCACCCCGTCCCGACGTGGCCGCGCCGGCGGCGGAGCCCGCAGCCCCGGCCCGCTTCGAGCCGGCCACGGAGTGGAGGCGGCCGACAGCTCCTTTGGGCCGGTCGCATCCGGCACGTACACGGCCTTTGTAGGGTCCCACCCTACGGCCCCCCCCATCGACGACAGGACCGCCCGTCCACGCCGTGACTTGTTTCCAGCGGCGGAGATTGAACTGGGCGTCCAAACACTTGGCCGCGGTCCGGGACGTGAGTTTCTCGTGACCGCACGCCGGCATAGGAATGCCCAGATCCCGGGATAACTCCAACATCTTCCCCAAGATGAGAGGTTCCAGCAGGTCAGGCTCCGTCTCCGGGTAAGCGGCCATCGCGAGTTCCAGCACGGCGCCCCTGTACGCTACAGGCGACTCCTCCGGTGCGCGTTGCCGCTGCACGAAGCGGCGATGGGCGTCATCCGGTGGCTCGTACGCGTCCGCCATTTCGTCGAACACTCCACGCAATGTTTTCTTCTTCGCACCTTTTATAGAGCGAAAAAAACGAACAGACTCATCGTCAAGGAGAGTCGGAAGCACCTCCAGCGCCTCGGCGTCCGTCCACCTTGCCGTTCGTACCGCCGCCAAAAATCGACAAGCGAACGCACTCCAATCGCCCCCGATGGAGAACTCCTTAACAGTTGTAAGGTGACGACTGCGGCTCCTTGGCCTGCTTCCGTCCGTCACCGACTCTTCCGGCGGCAAGTTCAGCAAGGCGTCGCAACGCGGTGTCGCCAAGATGGCGGACGATCCTCGTGGCGGCCCCAAAATGGCGGCTTCCCGCCTTCCGTGGTGCGCCACGCCCAAGATGGCGTCTTCACGCCGCGTGGCCGATGGCGGCGCCATCGAAGACGACCCGGGCTCCTGCCGATCACCACCATCACCTTCCAACGCCGCCCTTGGCGTGACAAGGTCACACAACTCCGTGATGACGGTTTTTAGGGTCGCCAGTTGCTCCGCCATCCGGGTCCATCTTAAATCTTCGTCCTTCAACGCAGATGGGTCGGACGCAGCGGCAACCTCCTCCACACCCGGGCCCTCACGGATCTCTCCCTCCGCCGAAGTGAAGCCGACCTCAGGAGGAAGATCGTCGTCGTCCGATGATGAAGCCGACGCCGGAGATGGGATATTCTTCTTCCTCAGTTGTTTCGCCATGCCGTTTCACTTCTGACTCCAGTGTAATAAAAGGACTCGAACACTTCTCTCTGTCTTCGTGTCTTTATTCAGGTTCACGTCTTTACCCACACGGCACTCTGTTATAACTCCTGTATTTGTAGCCCCCGGCTATTCACTGCTATTATAGCTTCCTCTCCCCTCTGACTCTCTGCTTCATCTACTGTAACCTCCTCCCTGCAGACTCGCTGCTACCCCTATGCAGACTCCCGCTGCTACCCCTATGTGCAGACCCTCTGGCTGTCACTGTATGCAGACCCGCTGCCCACCCTCTCTGTGCAGCCCCGCTGCTGACTGCAGCCTCCTCGCTGCTTCGGGTCGGTCACCGCTGGCCAACGGTGCCGATCCTCGCTCCCCCCGTGTTCGTGGCGATCTCGCCACACCCCGCTTCGCCCTTCGTGGCCTTCCTCTGTTCCTGGTTCCCCGTCACTCCCCTTGCTCTTCCGGTTCCCCTCCTTCTATACTCAACCCCTCTGCCCCCCACGTGACCTAACTCCTCCCCCCCTGACGGCGCCTCAGAAGGGCCGTTTACAACCGCATTACACATTGCCCACAGCGAGCCATGCACAAATCTCCACGTATGTTGATGCTTCACACCTTTACCAACTCACACATACCAGTCGGGAATTATACAGAAAGTTCAGTGTCCATGCATCTGTCATGCTCAGCATCTCCCATATAGTATGTCAGAGGAAAATATTAATAAAATACAAAAATGTGATCTTGCAAAGCATTGCCTTTCCAACATTTCGAATCCAAAATAAAAAAATTAACCCGTAAAAACAAAGTTTTTCACTATAAATCCTTTATATGCGTGGCATCGGTTTTATTTTATTATTCATTTCTGTTTTTCTTGAGTAAGAGTTTTATTTTTATCACATTGGTATTTTAAATTAAATATGACAAAAATGTTTTCCTAAAAAGTGGAAAATTTAGGAAATTTTTTTTCACGAAAATAAATTGTCACGCACAACGAGTCTGCGTGCAAAATGTCAGCTCGATTGGATCACGGGAAGTGGGTTAAAAAACGACCGAAAGATTTGCACGGTCGTAAGCGCGCAAGCAAGCGAACTTAATATAAAGGATTTAAAAAGCAACACTTTGGTGCATCCAACAGGAAGCCGTTTGTCAATCACGTCAATTGGAACAAACTTCGCAACTGCATTGCTCTAACCGGATGGCAATGACTGCTTGAAAGTAGGTGAGCAAGTGTCACTGTGAAACCAATAGTACCTTCAAATTCAGATTTGTATGTAACATGTCAGATTTGTATGTAACATTATGTAGTTGTGCAGTGTATAATGGAGTAGCAGCTGGAAAATCAAGACAGATTTGCATCAGCATGAACATGAATTGAATAATGGCTGTTTGAAAGTCGAACAGTCAACAGGCAAACAAATAACAGCTTCAAATTAAAATTTCGGTGCAGGATGTCAAATTTAATAAAGCGTTGTCAAATGTATTTCGTTGCAATAATACAAAACATTCTCTGTGAATGATTTAAAATTAAAACGATTCTTCCAGGAGAAAACATTATTCACTAATAATTTGCATATCAAGAGGAATTTAGCATATTTATGGCAAATGCAGGTATGTGATTAGTACTACTCATGCCCGTGCATTATGCAGGATTAGCAGCATCAAAGGGAGGGGATATGGAAATATGCTAAATTCCTCTTGATATGCAAATTATTTTGTCAAGGCTCCCCCTTTCCCCCCCCTTCCAACCCAGCTTATATACATGCTCCAAGCACGTGTGCTGTTTCATTCAGACGCTGTCTTTCCGACAGACCTGGTTTTCACCTGAGGACGGCTGCTTGCGTTGTGGCCGAAACGTCGTGAGAATTATTTTATTATTTTTCTTTTTATCATTTTATTACTTCCCTTCTGTTGCTACCATTTAATTACAGCAGCAATCGGGAACTTGTCTCGCACGAGCAGCGATGTGTCTATTTCGTGTTCACGTACCGTTGTTGCTGCAGGTTGCGCAACACACTGACAACATCCTTGGGCAGCATTCGGACCAGCTCCAGGCTTTCCTTGATTTTTTTTAATATTTCAAAATGTTCTCTCCCGTGCACCTACATACATACAGACCGCAGAGCAAATTCTTTAAAACATCAAATGCTTATTGTGAATTCTAGATTTGAAGCTTTCGTGACTGCAAGGTTTCATATTCTTATGGTTTTTTCGGTAAAGTCACGTAGGTAAAAAATTAAAATTAATAAAAGTAAAATAAAATAAAAATAAAAATCACGACGTTTCGATTGCAACACAAGCAATCATCATCAGGTATAAATGAAATAGCAACAAAAAATTCTAACCAGAAAAACTATAGACAGACATATGAGCAGACAGATATCACCAAGATACATAGAGAGAGAGTGACACAGGTACAGAGAGGGAGATCGTCTCTGTGGAGTGGCCTTAAATAGACAGAGGGGGCGGTGGCAGAGAGAGGGAGGGGTTAGAGACAAAATTAACATGTCAATGAGTGCGGAAAACGAGGAATTTAAACGAAAGCAGGTAACTACCAGGAGGTGAAATATGTCTTCTTGGTCGGATGGCCAATTGCTGCCACAGTTGCTTGAAGTCATCAGCATGTCGTGCACCACTTTCACGCAGCCTGAGGATTTGGTTAAGTGGCAAAAAGCGGACAGGTAAGGCGAGTACACGCAGGGACAATTTCTTTCAGAATAATACATTGAAATGATGTCATCATGGGACCTCCTTTGCCAGTAGCAAAATATAGACTAATAGGGTTGTTCCCCTTTTTTTTTCTGGCAACAAAACTGACACCTTTTGCAAGGAATCATGCTTACATTAACCACAATACTTGCAGTCAAATGCAAACAAAAAACACAACTCTGATAATTTATGCATTGTCTTTGAAACTGATTGGTCCACACCAGAGACAGCTTTCTTTAGAGCCTAGTCTCATATGGTGTTCGACCAGATGACGCCAAAAGGCGTCATCATGGGACCTCCTTTGCCAGTACCAAAATATACTCATAGGGGTTTTCACCTTTTTTCTGGCAACAAAACTGACACCTTTTGCAAGGAATCATACTTACATTAACCACAATACTTGCAGTCAAATGGTCGAACACCATATGAGACGAGGCTCTAAAGAAAGATGTCTCTGGTGTGGACCAATCAGTTTCAAAGACAATGCATACATTATCAGAGTTGTGTTTATTGTTTGCATTTGACTGCAAGTATTGTGGTTAATGTAAGTATGATTCCTTGCAAAAGGTGTCAGTTTTGTTGCCAGAAAAAAGGGGAAAACCCCTATTAGTGAAATTATATAATTTACAAAAACCTCAAATGTGTCTTAATAGCTAGACAGCAGCATGCGTGTGTGAACAAGGGGCAGTCAAAGTGATCACCTTGGGAGTTCGTATCAGAAGCCGCCTCTCCACTCGCTCGCTGACTGCTGCCAGAAGACACCTTAGGCACTTGTGGGGTGTGCTCAACTGGCTGAGCCTGTGGAGACTGACAAGTCTGGGTTGCTGCCTCTGCCAAGGCAGGAGGATACTGTCGCACAGACTGAGCTGCATTCTGCCTGGTGCGTGAAGGAGCCTTCCGATTGTTTGGAGACTGCTGCTGCTGCTGTTGCAGCTCCTCATCGTCCTGATGCATGCACCGCTCGTCCATTTGGTATCTTCGAGATTTGAAGCTTTCACGACTGCAAGGAATCATACTCTTAGTTTTTTCGGTAAAGTCACGTAGGTAAAAAATGAAATTTAAATAAAATAAAAATCACGACGTTTCAGAAGCAACACAAGCTTCCGTCTTCAGGTGATACAGATATTTTGCTGTGACAGTTTCACCAGAAGACGGAAGCTTGTGTTGCTTCCGAAACGTCGTGATTTTTATTATTTTATTTTTATTATTTTTATTTCATTCTTCACCTACATTTTTACATCTCTCCCCGGCGAAGCACACACTCGGGTTTCGCAGCAGAATCGGCCCAGTACCTGGCCACTAAAACAAATGGCCAGAAAACAAATGCATTAAAACAAATTTTTTTATGTGCAGCCATTATAAGGCATGTCTTTACTTAACCAGCCAAAAGAGAATTTCAAGAAATTACAGGAAAAGATAAAATAGTTTAAAAACATTACAATGTCTCTTCAACCACGACTATAGAGACATGGTAATCGCAATAATTGTACACTTAGACAGTTTCAATGTTCAGCCCTATAAAACTGGCAGCAGACATTGTATGTAGCTAGGGTTCTCAAGTTTCGTACATAACAGGATGAATTCCACACCCTCGAAATGGCATTGCTGTTGCATTAGCATCTGTGCCACCCATTCACTAGACCAGGGGTCGGCAACCTACGGCTCCGGAGCCGCATGCGGCTCTTTACGGGCTGCTTCTTGACGATGAGTACGTATGTACAGTATGTACTCAGATGCATTGCGGCTCTTGAAATACTGAATTTTGTACCGAATTGGAAAGAAATGGCTCTTCTTGTTATTTTGGTTGCCGACCCCTGCACTAGACTGACCAATGGCATTGTAGCGAGGTAAAATACAACTCTCACAGCAACTGTCATCATCAGAGCCATTGGCGATCCGATTAAAATTCTCACGGCGTTTCGACTGCAACACAAGCAATCATCATCAGGTGTGAAATCCACAGCAAGAAAATTTGAAAAAAATTAACCCGTAAAAACAAAGTTTTTCACTCTAAATCCTTTATATGCGTGGCATCGGTTTTATTTTATTATTCATTTCTGTTTTTCTTGAGTAAGAGTTTCATTTTTATCACATTGGTATTTTAAATGAAATATGAAAAAAAAATTCCTAAAAAGTTGAAAATTTTGGAAAAAATTTTTCACGAAAATAAATTGTCACGCACAACGAGTCTGTGTGCAAAATGTCAGCTCGATTGGATCACGGGAAGTGGGTTAAAAAACGACCGAAAGATTTGCACGGTCCTAAGCGCGCAAGCAAGCAAGTGAACTTAATATAAAGGATTTAAAAATGAAACTCTCACAGCAAGTGTCATCATCATCAGAGCCATTAGCGATCCGATTAAATTTTCCAAAACAAGTCGTTGATTACAAGGGTAGTTATTCGGGCGAAACAGCGATTTGATAACCTGTACGATACTTTCGCAAAATATAAAGATTACAGAATAACGTTATTCTAAAACAATATATATTAAAAAACACTCCCTTGGGGGAAACTGTGTGTGGATCCCAAGACTTTGCCCAACAGTTGGCCGACAGAGTTGTAAACGGATAAATAAACGACCCCGTAAGAGAAACCAAATACTGTGATAACATTTAATGTTACATTTTTTTCCCACACAAATTAGTGCACAAGAACCTGAAACTTTCAGAGCAGGTTCAAGGCCGTTCGCACAGCCCAGCTGGAACATTAGCTTTGGGATTAAATGGAAGTTCCAAAGTTAATTAGCTTCCGGTGTGGCGAGCCTAATTAACCTATCACAAACATCCAATTAATTAATCAATCAAGCGCTCGTGATTTCCTCGGCTACCCAGTGAATGCTTGTCTTGTTAATTAATTTATAAAACCGCACGTGTATTTAGTTTCTGTATCTCCAATCTGCTCACGTGACACCAGTTATAACGAGGGTGCAAATTTTATGTTTAAAAATTTAACCCGTAAAAACAAAGTTTTTCACTATAAATCCTTTATATGCGTGGCATCGGTTTTATTTTAGTATTCATTTCTGTTTTTCTTGAGTAAGAGTTTCATTTTTATCACATTGGTATTTTAAATTAAATAAAAAAAATCCCTAAAAAGTGTAAAATTTTGGGAAAAAAATTTCACGAAAATAAATTGTCACGCACAACGAGTCTGTGTGCAAAATGTCAGCTCGATTAGATCACGGGAAGTGGGTTAAAAAACGACCGAAAGATTTGCACGGTCGTAAGCAAGCAAGTGAACTTAATATAAAGGATTTAAAAAGCAATCACAGGTAACGTTACTCAGAGTTAAATGAGCAAAAGGCAAACATCTATGAATCATCGTGGCCAGTCGAGCTTGCCACTCACTCTTAGCTAAATAAATGACAATCTCCAACGATATTAAGAGGTTCATCTTCTTGGTTCTTTCGGTAAAGTCACGTAGAAGGGAAGTAATAAAATAATAGAAATAAAACATAAAAATATATTATTTTATTATGTTTTATTTTATTACTTCCCTTCTACGTGACTTTACCGAAAGAACCAAGAAGATGAATCCCTGCAGTCACGAAAGCTTTAAATCGAGATATTAAGAGGTCTTTAACATTCCTATTCAATCTAGGATTGTCTTGATAATTGTTTTGTACCCTTCTATCTGGCAACAAAACTGACACCTTTTTACAAGGAGTCATGTTTGCATAGACCACAATACCTGCGGTCGTAATACAAACAAAAAACACAACTCTGATAATGTATGTGCACTGTCCTTAAATTAAACACAATTGCATTTTAAAAAATTCAAATAAAGCCCGAGTCAACTCACGTCACACACGCAATTTGTAATTGAATGAGACGTTGCTTCATTAATGGCCTCAGGTCAACCCTCAGGCTAATTACAGCTGACCTAATTAACGACGTCTTAATTGGCCCGCTACTAATTAACAGCTGACCTAATTAACGACTCAATTGGCGGGATTATTTCAACGAGAGATAATTAAATATCGTAGTGAACGCGTGAACTTAACAAGCACGGGTTGATCATCATCATCATCATTATTATTCTCATTTTATTTGTCGAGATTTTTTGTTTACTAATCTTGGAGCTCACTCACAACTCACCCTCACCACTCACTCTCCCCACCCACCCTCACCACTCACCCTCACCCCTCACCACTCTCTCACCACTCACCCTCACCACCCACCACTCACCTCACCACTCACCTCACCCCTCACCCCTCACCACTCTCTCACCACGTCACCCTCACCACTCACCCTCACCACTCACCCCTCACCACTCACTCTCACCCACTAACCACTCTCTCACCACTAACCCTCACCACTCACCCTCACCACTCACCCTCACCAATCACGTACCATCAGCGTCACCACTCACCCTCACCAATCACGCTCACCAATCACTCACCCTCACCACTCCAATCGTCGCAGATGCACTTATTCCTTTAAAAGAGGAGTGGTGCTGGTGGTGGAGGGAGGTAGGGGAGGGACCACCCACTAACCTTCAGATACTTTTTCTCGCAAATCCACGGCTGCGGGGCTCGCAATGCTCACAACAGGTCGCTGCTGTCGGCAGGCAACGCAGCAGCAGCAGCAGCAGCTGTAGCAGCAGCAGCTGTAGCAGCAGCAGCTGTAGCAGCAGCAGCTGTAGCAGCAGCAGCTGTAGCAGCAGCAGCTGTAGCAGCAGCAGTAGCAGCAGCAGCAGCTGTATCTGTAGCAACAGCAGCAGCTGTAGCAGCAGCTGAGATGAACGATGAAAGAGCCGCAGCAGCAGCAGCCAATCACGCGTCTCGGCCTCGACTTGTGTAGCCCCTCCCCCTCTCGAGTCACATGACGTCATCCGTCCCTACGCGGACGCGCTCATTGGCTACAGGATGCGCGTGCGTGACGTCATCACCCAGTGAGGAGTTCGCCGATTGGCTTACGTGGCAATGGAGGGGTAGGGGGGGGATTTTGTTGTGTGGTGACGTCACCCCCACAGCAGACCAATCGGAAGAGCGGAAAATTCTCGAGGGGGCGTGGCCCCCTCGGAGGAGGACCAATGAGACGCGCGTATCGATTTTCTCTGCACGTGACTTCGGGTCAGAGGTCACGTGGTGTGAATGGCGACGTGGAAACTCTCCACACGTGACCTCCTCTTCCTGCACCTCGCCACGTGCAGCCACGGTGAGTGGTGGTGCAGTGGTTAGCGCACTGTGTGTGTGTGTGGGGAGTGGTGGTGCAGTGGTTAGCGCACTGTGTGTGTGTGTGGGTGTGGTGTGCAGTGGTTAGCGCACTGTGTGTGTGTGGGGAGTGGTGGTGCAGTGGTTAGCGCACTGTGTGTGTGGGAGTGGTGTGCAGTGGTTAGCGCACTGTGTGTGTGGGGAGTGGTGGTGCACTGGTTAGCGCACTGTGTGTGAGTGAGTGGTGGTGCAGTGGTTAGCGCACTGTGTGTGTGTGGGGGGAGTGGTGGTGCAGTGGTTAGCGCACTGTGTGAGTGGTGGTGCAGTGGTTAGCGCACTGTGTGTGAGTGTTGTTTTCCCATCTGCCCAGTTGCGCCGTATCTACTGAATGTGCGTTTGGAGTCTCAAGACCTCCTGGCGACGCTTTGCTGGGACCCCGTTGAAGTGGCTCCTGTGGGGGGTGGAGGAGAGAGACCCCCACCTGTTGACCCTTCAAGCATCAACTCCACCACCACCACCAACTCAACGTTCCTGAATGTCACCTACAGAGTTCAGAGCAAACTGTGAGATGCTCACTCACTCACTCAGCCACTCACCCATTAAGTCACTCACTCACCAACCCACTCGCTCACCAACCAACCCACTCACTCACCAACCCACTCACCAACCAACCCACTCACTCACCCGCCAACCCACTCACTCAGCCACTCACTCACTCAGCCACTCACTCAGGCACTCACCCATTAATTCACTCACTCGTCAACCCACTCACGAACCCACTCACCCACCAACCCACTCACCCACTCACTCACCCACTCACTCACCGACCCACTTACTCACCAACCCACTCACCCACCCACTAACCCACTCACCACACTCACCAACCCACTCACTCACCAACCCACTCACTCACTCAGCCACTCACTCACCCACCAACCCACTCACCTACCAACCCACTCACTCACTCAGCCACTCACTCACTCAGCCACTCACTCAGCCACTCACTCAGCCACTCACTCATTAATTCACTCACTCACCAACCCACTCACTCACCCACCAACCCACTCACCCACCAACCCACTCACTCACTCACCAACCCACCCACCCACCAACCCACTCACCCACTCTCTCCTCACCACCCTCACCACTGCTCCCTGTGTCTCTGTCTGCGCAGCTTCAGACGCGCCCTCTGGCAGACCGTCTGTGCTGCCACCAAAGACACGTGCTGCGACGTCTCTTCAGCGCTGGACGATGCCGGTGGCCGCTATCTCCTCCGCGTGAGATTCTCCGTCTCGTCCTCACCACCGCTGTCCTCACCCTGGGTCGCGCTTGAGGTCGTGCCCTTGAGGGAGAGTGAGTGTCACGAGATTGTGCATATGCCTACGTCTCTGTGTGTGTTTCTCTGTGTGTGTGTGTGTGTCTCTGTGTGTGTGTCTCTCTGTGTATGTGTGTGTGTCTCTCTGTATATGTGTGTGTGTGTCTCTGTGTCTCTGTGTGTGTGTCTCTCTCTGTGTGTCTCTGTGTGTATCTGTGTGTGTCTCTGTGTGTGTGTGTTTCTGTGTGTGTGTGTCTCTATGTGTGTCTCTGTGTCTCTGTGTGTGTGTGTCTCTGTGTGTGTCTGTGTGTGTCTCTGTGTATGTGTGTCTCTCTGTGTGTGTGTGTCTCTGTGTGTATCTGTGTGTGTCTCTGTGTGTGCCTCTCTCTGTGTGTGTGTCTTTGTGTTTGTGTCTGTGTGTGTGTGTCTCTGTGTGTGTGTGTCTCTCCGGTTGGAAACATTTAGGCTGGCCTGCCTACGATCCATCCTGGGTTTAACCAGGTTGGATTGTGTGAGGAGCTCACAAATCCTTGAAATATCTGGGCAAAGTCCCATCGGTGAGCTCCTCCGGAGACCATGTCTCTGTGTGTGTGTGTCTCTGTGTGTGTGTCTCTGTGTGTGTGTAGGTGTCTGTGGGTTTCTGTGTATGTCTGTGACTCTTTTTGCCTGTGAGTGTGTTTCGGCTCACAGGGGGAGATCATACAAACTCCACTCACTCACTCTGTAGAACAGGGGTAGATCATACAAACTACACTCACTCACTCTGTAGAACAGGGGTAGATCACACAAACTCCACTCACTCTGTAGGACAGGGGGAGATCATACAAACTCCACTCACTCACTCACTCTGCAGAACAGGGGGAGATCATACCAACTCCACTCACTCACTCTGTAGAATAGGGGGAGATCATACAAACTCCACTCACTCACTCTGTAGGACAGGGGGAGATCATACAAACTCCACTCACTCACTCACTCTGCAGAACAGGGGGAGATCATACAAACTCCACTCACTCACTCTGCAGAACAGGGGGAGATCACACAAACTCCACTCACTCACTCTGTAGAACAGGGGGAGATCATACAAACTCCACTCACTCACTCTGTAGGACAGGGGGAGATCATACAAACTCCACTCACTCACTCTGTAGAACAAGGGGAGATCATACAAACTCCACTCACTCACTCTGCAGAACAGGGGGAGATCATACAAACTCCACTCACTCACTCTGTAGAACAAGGGGAGATCATACAAACTCCACTCACTCACTCTGTAGGACAGGGGGAGATCATACAAACTCCACTCACTCACTCTGTAGAACAAGGGGAGATCATACAAACTCCACTCACTCACTCTGCAGAACAGGGGGAGATCATACAAACTCCACTCACTCACTCTGCAGAACAGGGGGAGATCATACAAACTACACTCACTCACTCTGTAGAACAGGGGGAGATCATACAAACTCCACTCACTCACTCTGTAGGACAGGGGGAGATCATACAAACTCCACTCACTCACTCTGTAGAACAAGGGGAGATCATACAAACTCCACTCACTCACTCTGCAGAACAGGGGGAGATCATACAAACTCCACTCACTCACTCTGCAGAACAGGGGGAGATCATACAAACTACACTCACTCACTCTGCAGAACAGGGGGAGATCATACAAACTCCACTCACTCACTCACTCTGCAGAACAGGGGGAGATCATACAAACTCCACTCACTCACTCTGCAGAACAGGGGGAGATCATACAAACTCCACTCACTCACTCTGTAGGACAGGGGGAGATCATACAAACTCCACTCACTCACTCTGCAGAACAGGGGGAGATCACACAAACTCCACTCACTCACTCTGTAGGACAGGGGGAGATCATACAAACTCCACTCACTCACTCTGCAGAACAGGGGGAGATCATACAAACTCCACTCACTCACTCTGCAGAACAGGGGGAGATCATACAAACTACACTCACTCACTCTGCAGAACAGGGGGAGATCATACAAACTCCACTCACTCACTCTGCAGAACAGGGGGAGATCATACAAACTCCACTCACTCACTCTGTAGAACAGGGGGAGATCATACAAACTCCACTCACTCACTCTGCAGAACAGGGGGAGATCATACAAACTACACTCACTCACTCTGTAGGACAGGGGGAGATCATACAAACTACACTCACTCACTCTGCAGAACAGGGGGAGATCATACAATCTCCACTCACCCACTCCCCCCACTCTCCCCCCACCACTCCCCCCACTCTCCCCCCACCACTCACCCCACTCTCCCCCCACTCTCCCCCCACTCTCCCCCCCCCCCACTCTCCCCCCACTCTCCCCCACCACTTCCCCCATCTCCCCCCCCCCCACTCTCCCCCCACCACTCCCCCCCTCTCCCCCCACCACTCCCCCCACTCTCCCCCCCCCTACTCTCCCCCCACCACTCCCCCCACTCTCCCCCCACCACTTCCCCCCACTCTCCCCCCCACTCTCCCCCCCCCCCCACTCTCCCCCCCACTCCCCCCACTCTCCCCCCCACCTACCCCCCACTCATTCCTGTCCCGCCCCTCTCCCCACCACTCCCCCCACTCTCCCCCCCACCACTACCCCCCACCTCTCCCCCCCCCCACCACTCCCCCACTTCCCCCCCGCTACTGCTCCCCCACCACTCCACGCCACCTCTCCCCCCCACCACTCCTCCCCACGTCCCCCCCCACTCTCCCCCACCACTTCCCTCCCACTCGCCCCCACCCCTCCCCCCACTCTTCCCCCCACCACTCTCCCCCACCATCCCCCGCACGCGCCCCACCACTTCCCCCACTCTCCCCCCCCCACTCTTCCTCCCCACCACCCCTCCCCCACTCTCCCCCACCACTTCCCCCACTCTTGCCCCCCCCACTCTCCCCCCACCACGCCCCCCACTCTCCCCCCTACTCGCCCCACCACTCCCCCACTCTCGCCCCCACCACTTCCCCCCACTCTCCCCCCCCCCACTCTCCCCCCCACCACTCCCCCCACTCCTCCCACCATCCCCCCTACTCTCCCCCCATCTCCCTCCCACCACTCCCCCCACTACTCTCCCCCACCATCCCCCACTCTCCCCCCCCCACTCTCCCCCCACCACTCCCCCCACTCTCCCCCCACCACTTCCCCCCACTCTCCCCCCCCCACTCTCCCCCCACCACTCCCCCCACTCTCCCCCCACCACTCCCCCCACTCTCCCCCCCCCCCACTCTCCCCCCACCACTCCCCCCACTCTCCCCCCACCACTTCCCCCCACTCTCCCCCCCCCCACTCTCCCCCCACCACTCCCCCCACTCTCCCCCCACCACTCCCCCCACTCTCCCCCCCCCCACTCTCCCCCCACCACTCCCCCACTCTCCCCCCCCACTCTCCCCCCACCACTCCCCCCACTCTCCCCCCACCACTCCCCCCACTCTCCCCCCCCCACTCCCCCCACTCTCCCTCCCCCACTCTCCCCCCCCCACTCTCCCCCCCCCCACTCTCCCCCCACCACTCCCCCCACTCTCCCCCCACCACTCCCCCCACCTCTCCCCCCCCCACTCTCCCCCCCACCACTCCCCCCACTCTCCCCCCACCACTCCCCCCACTTCCCCCCCCCCCACTCCCCCCCACCCCCCCCCCCACCTCCCCCCACTCTCCCCCCCCACTCCCCCCACTCTCCCCCCCCCTCACCTCTCCCCCCCCCCCCCCCCACCCCCCTCTCCCCCCCACCACTCCCCCCACTCTCCCCCCCCTCCCCCCCCCACTCCCCCCCCCACTCTCCCCCCCACCACTCCCCCCACTCTCCCCCCCCACTCCCCCCACTCTCCCCCCCCCCCACTCTCCCCCCACCACTCCCCCCACTCTCCCCCCACCACTCCCCCACCTCCCCCCCCCCCCACTCTCCCCCCCACCACTCCCCCCACTCTCCCCCCCCACTCCCCCTCCCTCTCCCCCCCCCACTCCCCCCCCCCTCTCCCCCCACCACTCCCCCCACTCCTCCCCCCCCCCACTCTCCCCCCACCACTCCCCCCACTCTCCCCCCACCACTCCCCCCACTCTCCCCCCCCCCACTCTCCCCCCACCACTCCCCCCACTCTCCCCCCACCACTCCCCCCCTCTCCCCCCCCCACTCCTCCCCCCACCACGCCCCCCACTCTCCCCCCACTCTCCACTCTCCCCCCCCCACTCTCCCCCCCCCTCACTCTCCCCCCACCACTCCCCCCACTCTCCCCCACCACTCCCCCCACTCCCCCCCCCCTACGCTCCCCCACCACTCCCCCCACGCATCCCCCCACCACTTCCCCCCACCTCCCCCCCCCCCCCCACTCCCCCCCACCACTCCCCCCACTCTCCCCCCACCACTTCCCACCACTCTCCCCCCCCCACTCTCCCCCAACCACTCCCCACACTCTCTACCACCACCAACTCCCCCACTCCCCCCCCCCACTCCTCCCCCCACCACTCCCCCACTCTCCCCCCCAGCTCTCCCCCCACGTCTCCCCCCCACTCTCCCCCCACTCTCCCCCCACCACTCCCCCAACTCTCCCCCCCCCACTCTCCCCCCCACCACTTCTCCCCCCACTCTCCCCCTCCCCCCCAAACTTCCCCCCCTCTCCCCCCACCACTTTCCCCCCACTCTCCCCCCCCCCACTCTCCCCCCACTCTCCCCCCACCAACTCCCCCCACTCTCCCCCCCCACTCTCCCCCCACCACTCCCCCCACTCTCCCAACCACATCTCCCCCCCACTCGTCCCCCACTACTCTCCCCCACCACTCCCCCCCCTACCCTCCCCACACCACTCCCCCCCAACTCTCACCCCCACCACCCCCCAACTCTCCCCTCACTCTCTCCCCCCCACTCTCACCCCACTCTCCTCCCCCCACCACTTCCCCCCACTCTCCCCTCCCCCCCCCTACTCTCCCCCCCACATTCACCCCCCCTACTCGCGCCCCCACCAATCCCCCCACCTCCCCCCACCACTCCCCCCCTCTCCCTTCCCCCCCCACTCTCCCCCCACCACTCTCCCCCCACTCTCCCCCCACCACTCCCCCCACTCTCCCCCCCCCCCGAGAGAGCGACGCGCGCGCTTCGCAGTTGCCACCGTCACCGCGACAACAACAACCCGCGGGGGCGGCAGCAGCAGCAGCAGCATGGGCCTCCTGCCGCACAGAGTCATGGCCTCCCGCCACCCGCGTCCCCAGCGGCTGTGGCTGCTGGCGCCGCTGGCGCTGTGCGTACTACTCCACCACCAAAGCGCGGCCTTGACTCTGTGCGGGAGCCAGCTGGTCGACGCCTTGGCGTTTGTATGCAACGGGCGAGGCTTCTACGCGGCACCACCAGCTGGCGTGCAGCGGCAGCGGCAGCAGCTAGGCGGCATCACAGAAGCGTGCTGCCTGCGCGCCTGCTCGCTGCTCGTGCTGGAGCGCTACTGCGCACAGCCGCAGCTGCTGCACAAGAAGCAGCAGCTGCACAAGAAGCAGCAGCAGCAGAAGCAGCTGCAGCAGCTGCACAAGCAGCTGCAGCAGCTCCACAAGAAGCAGCAGCAGCAGAAGCAGCAGCTGCACAAGAAGCAGCAACAGCCCACGCGACTGGGCAGCACGCCGTGAACACAACAACAACAACAAGACGTTGAAGTAAATGAAAATGTTTATTCCTTCTGTGAAACACTAACAAGTACATTAATAAAATGAGCGGAAGCCCTAAAAAAAAAGAGGGGGGCGAGGAAAAAAAGAGAAAAAATAGCGACACGTGGAGTTGTGTAGAGTGAGGAGGAATTAGGTAAGACGGAGCATTGAAAAAAGACAAAAAAAAAACGACACGATGAACGAAATCAATTTGCCGAACACACCGAGCATTTTGTTACGTTGTGATCGTAAAGACACCAAGAAGACGAGGAGGAGAGTGGCAGAGGCAGGGAGAGAGGACAGGAGGGGGGAGAGGGAGTGAAAGCGGCAGCAGCACCCACTCAGTCACTCACTCACCCACTCACCCACTCACTCACCTACTCACCCACTCGGTCACTCACATACCCACTCGCTCACTCACCCACTCGCTCACTCACTCACCCACTCAGTCACCTACTCACCTACCTACTCACCCACTCAGTCACTCACATACTCACCCACTCGCTCACTCACCTACTCACCTACCTACTCACCCACTCACCTACTTACCCACTCACTCACCTACTCACTCACCTATCACTCAACTACTCACCCACTCACCTACTCGCTCACCTACTCACTCACCCACTCACTATCCTACTAGCCCACTCACCTACTCAATCACTCACCTACTCACTAACCTATTCACTCACCAACCCACTCACCTATTCACTCACCTACTCACTCACCTATTCACTCATCTACTCGCTCACCTACTCATCTACTCACTCGCTCACCTACTCACTCACCTACTCACTCACCAGATTGCCGTGGCCACGTGCCGCTTGCTCCCTTCTGTCACGATTCTTGACCGTCAGCCATCAAAGTCCGCGAACAAATGGGCGACAACAACAACAGCAACACAAAAAGAATAATAACACACACTTCCATCGACATATCTAAAAAGGTCGAGCGAAAATTCGCGTTTGTGGCCGGTGTCCCATGCTGTGATCAAAGCCCGGCAAGTGGCGTTGGTGGCCACGCTGCTGCTGCCTGTTTAGCGAGCGCTGCGGCAGGCAAGCGGCGAGGGTTGGTGGGTCACTGAACAAACGCTGCGAATCTCCCTTCAACGCGGGCGTCGAGGAGGAGGAAGTCGCGCTTCCTTGGCTCGTCGTGAGAAAGGCGGTACAGCCAATGGACTGACCTCCTCCGTCTGTTACCGTCTGTAACGGACGGGGGGGGGGGGGGGGGCAGGGGGTGTCGCTACCATTAACGAGCGTGGGTTTTACTTCGGGTGCTCCACTTTTCTCCCGCTTGTATGACGGACGCCCACATTTAATTGTCTTAAACAAATCTTAAGATGAAATAAGTATAACCCGTAAAAACAAAGTTTTTCACTATAAATCCTTTATATGCGTGGCAGCTAGAGTCCTCTCGTCCTCTGGCTTGAGATGGCTGCCACCTATGGGTCAGATGATTGTCAGTATTAAGCAATTGGTAATTAAATATTTAATTTGTTTTCCCTAAACAGTGTAAAATTTTGGGAAAAAAATTTCACGAAAATTAATTGTCTCGCACAACGAGTCTGTGTGCAAAATGTCAGCTCGATTGGATCACGGGAAGTGGGGTAAAAAACGACCGACAGATTTGCACGGTCGTAAGCAAGCAAGCAAGTGAACTTAATATAAAGGATTTAAAAAAAGAAGCCGATGAAGCGGCGAGCACCCTCGTGAGAAAGAGCAGTTGGACTCAGCGTTGTTATTACACGTGTACGACACACCGGCTACCTGAGGCAGTGCAACAAGTGGATTGCAGATACAGCTGTGATGTGGAATTTGAGTGTTCTCCCTGAGTATCTATCGATTTTGGTCCAGGCACTGTTTACCGCGGGGGCTAAAACGTTCACCCTGTATTTATGTATTCATGTTAGACAATCATTGGTGACTGGGTTGAGGTTATAAACCCTCTTACACCTGAGAACTTGCTTTACTCACGGGTGGTTGATACTCAGATTCGAACCCAGGCTCCCATCGGTCCCGGGGGCTTGAGTCATTAACCCCCCTCTCCTCCCCTCCCCTCCCACCGGGGCACTCGGCCAGAACGCCGTTGCAAGTTTATAGGACGGGGAAATCGGTTTGGTTGATCATTGACCTTCCAGCCATCAAAAGGTTGCAGCAAATCCTCAGCGCCAAACAAGCGGCACAATTTCAGTTGATTAGAAGGGCCGCGGTGGGGGTGGCGTGTAGTGGGAGGGGGTTGTGGGAGGTTTCCTCGCCACTGATCCAGCAGTGGCTATGAGACGTTAACTCCCTCGCCACGTGTGCAGGAGGCCGTGGGTTCGATCCCGACCCTGACGCCTGCTGCTGCGTATTTGCAGTTCGCGTGCCTCTCCTTCTCCCCGCGGTCGCGTGGATGTTTCTCCCGGGTCCTCCGTTTAAACAACATCGTGCTGTACTGGCAACGTTAACAATCGCACGATAAGTAAAAACCACACAGCAGCATCGCCCCAAACAGCGGAACCACCGCTGACTGAACCCGCGTGCGCGTGTCAGACTCGCGCAATGAGAGCGGTGGCGACAAATACCAACTGCGATCACGCTGGTCAACACACTTTGTCTGGCACGAGGTATTCCAAGGGTTTTAATGTAATTTGGACTTTTGCAGCTGTTCTATACTAATTTCAGGGTGCTGATTCCAAATCTGGCATCAGTTTTTGTCTATCACATCAGGTTTTTGAAATATCAAATATTGCATTTTCAATAAAAACTGCGGAAGAAACATATTAAATAAATGTGGATATCTACATAAAATGATATTCTAAACACACTATCCTAAACATACAGCACCATATTTTAACACTAAAGCAGTCACTGACTCGCAACCACTTGCAATCATAAGTGACAGAGTTAATTTCGGGTAAAATCAATAAAAATGGGGTATGCCGATAGCATAAAAATGAGATGTGATGGAGCAAATCTGAGATCAGATTTGGAATCAGCACCCTGAAATTAGTCTAGAACAGCTGCAAAAGTCCAGGCCAGAAAAACATGTTGTTTTTTGTTGACCAGTGTAATTATTTGATTTCTGAGATGCCGAATCGGAGCCATAGAGCACAGGGTTTGTGTTTTATTGTCGTAGTTTTGTAATGGCTTCGTTCGTGGTGCGTGCCCGTCATCGTGGTAATGAACACGGCGTGTTGTGTTCACTAAAGACAATTCCGCTCGTGCACAATGTTACAGGAAGCGCAGTTTGAAGTCATTCGGTACAAACTAATTGAATTTAGTTCACGGCCACGTGTATTGGCGGCAGAGAGAAGGAGCGGACCTTGTAACCAATTCAATTCGAGTCGTTCCCCGTCTCCGTTTTTTTGTTAGTTTTGTTAACCAGCCGAGATCCCATTGTCATCTGCAAGGGGTGGGGGAGGGGGGTAAACCCCCAGATCGAGCGCGTTTGTACGCCACAGAATCCGCAAGTACGCGACGGAGTTAGGCAACAGAACTGCCTCTCTCCCGCGGAGACTTGTTTTTTGCTTCGTTACTCGCACATCCCTCTGATCCTCCGAGGGCGCTGGGTCCACACCAACATCTCCCAACCGCAGCCGCTCCGATTCTCACTTTTATTTTTTTGTGTTGCCATGAATTTCCATGGCTTATTTTTTTTATTTCCCAGCGGATAAAGGATATTTCCCCCCACCGCCCCCCGTGTCAAAGTGTATAACAGGAGCACTTTTCTAATAAAACATTTTTTTAAAATAATAATAATCTGTAATTGTGGAGTGCTTTGATGTTGTATGCCGGCCGTGTCGCCCTTGAAAAGGAGGGCTTGTCAGCTGGTCCGGGCTTTCCTCGTCCAGTGAAACTTCCGAACTTCTGAAAAAAATAGAGCTTCGTAGATAATTGGATTTCTCAAATTTAAAATAAATATTCTGATTCGTATAACTATAGACACACAACGTACGGAGGAGCGCTGTGTTCATGCCCTGCTGCTGGATGAATGCCTCCCCCTCGCCGTGGGCATTGTTTGACCATACTTCACCACGCTGGTCACCGCGGGGATGCGGTGAAAGGCAACCACGATGTGGTTCAGATGTGACTCACCGCTGATGTCAGCAGTGGCCGGGAATTGAAACTCAAGTTGCTGGATTTGCAGCGGAGTGCTGTAAACTAAACTAGAAAATAGTTAAGTTTAGTTTGTGTACATTTTGTAAGTGATTCGATTACCTTTCCTCTACTTAGGACTCCTATTGTGTCTCTGTGTCGTTTGTTGTTGGCACGTTCTGACCTGCCCCGACTGGACATCTGTCTAAAAGAGCTTTATCGCTCATCGGATTCCTCCAGTATAAACATTCTGGTTGTGTGCGCTAACAACTGCGCCACCGCTCCACGCCGAGCGCTCATGCTGCCAGCTCGTGCATTGTGTGCACACGCGGTGGTCACACACAACAACGCGTCTCATGAAGACAAAACACTCAGCACGTTCGTCAACAATGTTGTGGCCTTCAAATAAAACTAATTAGATGTTGGCCAATGGAATTTGCTGATATCACACACACACACACTCTTAGGTTGTTTTTCTTTCGGTAAAGCCACGTAGTTAAAAGATTTAAATTAATAAAAGTAAAATAAAATAAAAATCACGACATTTCAGTTTGTACAAACTGAGTTGCAGTGGTGATGGTGGTGGTGATCATGGTGATGATGGTGGTGATGATGGTGGTGATGGTGGTGATGATGGTGATGATGGTGGTGGTGATGGTGGTGGTGATGGTGATGATGGTGGTGGTGATGGTGGTGGTGATGGTGGTGGTGATGGTGGTGATGATGGTGGTGGTGATGGTGGTGGTGATGGTGGTGGTGATCATGGTGATGATGGTGGTGATGATGGTGGTGATGGTGGTGATGATGGTGATGATGGTGGTGATGATGGTGGTGGTGATGGTGGTGGTGATGGTGGTGGTGATCATGGTGATGATGGTGGTGATGATGGTGGTGATGGTGGTGATGATGGTGATGATGGTGGTGGTGATGGTGGTGGTGATGGTGGTGGTGATGGTGGTGATGATGGTGGTGGTGATGGTGGTGGTGATGGTGGTGATGATGGAGGTGGTGATGGTGGTGGTGATGGTGGTGTTGATGGTGGTGATGATGGAGGTGGTGATGTTGGAAGTAGAGGTCGTGGTGTTGGTGGACGTTACAGTGGTGGTGGTAATAGTGGAGGTGGTGGTGATGGTAGTGATGGAGGTGGCCTCACCACCACCACCATCACTCACCACCATCACTCACCACCACCACCCTCACCACCATCACTCACCACCACCACCCTCACCACCATCACTCACCACCATCACTCACCACCGTGATGATGATGATGAGAGAGATCGAACCCACGACCTCCTGTATACCAGGCGAGGTAGTCAACATCTCATAGCCACCGTGATGATGATGAGAGAGAGATCGAACCCACGACCTCCTGTAGACCAGGCGAGGTGGTCAACATCTCATAGCCACCGTGATGATGATGAGAGATCGAACCCACGACCTCCTGTAGACCAGGCGAGGTGGTCAACATCTCATAGCCACCGTGATGATGAGAGATCGAACCCACGACCTCCTGTAGACCAGGCGAGGTGGTCAACATCTCATAGCCACCGTGATGATGATGGGAGAGATCGAACCCACGACCTCCTGTAGACCAGGCGAGGTGGTCAACATCTCATAGCCACCGTGATGATGATGAGAGAGAGATCGAACCCACGACCTCCTGTAGACCAGGCGAGGTAGTCAACATCTCATAGCCACCGTGATGATGATGGGAGATCGAACCCACGACCTCCTGTAGACCAGGCGAGGTGGTCAACATCTCATAGCCACCGTGATGATGAGAGAGAGATCGAACCCACGACCCCCTGTAGACCAGGCGAGGTGGTCAACATCTCATAGCCACCGTGATGATGAGAGAGAGATCGAACCCACGGCCTCCTGTAGACCAGGCGAGGTGGTCAACATCTCATAGCCACATGGAGCCATCGGAACGGATAATGTAATCGATGATAATCGATCATCAGAGAGAGGGAGACACGCAAAACGATGATTATAATCGATGGGAATCGATTAGCAGAGAGAGACGCGCAAACCAACGATTATAATCGATGAGATTCGATTATAATCGATGAGAATCGAACAAACGATTCCCGGTGACGTCATAACCCGGAGACCATCGCCAAGTTCAAGATGGCGGCACCCAGGTTGGAGGTTGTTGTTGTGGTGGTTGTAGTGGTGGTGGTTGTAGTGGTGGTTGTAGTGGTGGTTGTAGTGGTGGTGGTTGTAGTGGTGGTTGTAGTGGTGGTGGTTGTGGTGGTGGTTGTAGTGGTTCTTGTGGTGGTTGTTGTTGTGGTTGTTGTTGTGGTGGTTGTTGTAGTTGTGGTGGTAGTGGTGGTTGTAGTGGTGGTGGTAGTGGTGGTTGTTGTGGTGGTTGTAGTGGTGGTTGTTGTGGTGGTGGTTGTAGTGGTGGTTGTAGTGGTGGTTGTTGTGGTTGTGGTGGTTGTAGTGGTGGTTGTAGTGGTGGTTGTAGTGGTGGTTGTTGTGGTGGTTGTAGTGGTGGTTGTAGTGGTTGTGGTGGTGGTTGTAGTGGTTGTGGTGGTTGTTGTGGTTGTGGTGGTTGTTGTGGTGGTGGTTGCAGTGGTGGTTGTAGTGGTGGTTGTGGTGGTGGTAGTGATGGTTGTTGTGGTGGTGGTGGTGGTTGTAGTGGTGGTTGTAGTGGTGGTTGTTGTGGTGGTAGTGGTGGTAGTGGTGGTTGTTGTGGTGGTGGTAGTGGTGGTTGTTGTAGTGGTTGCGGTGGTGGTGGTTGTTGTGGTGGTTGTGGTAGTGGTGGTTGTAGTGGTGGTTGTTGTGGTGGTTGTTGTGGTGGTTGTAGTGGTGGTGGTTGTTGTGGTGGTAGTGGTGGTTGTAGTGGTGGTGGTTGTTGTAGTGGTGGTGGTTGTTGTGGTGGTGGTGGTTGTAGTGGTGGTTGTGGTGGTGGTTGTAGTGGTGGTGGTGTTTGTTGTGGTGGTGGTAGTGGTGGTTGTTGTGGTGGTGGTTGTTGTTGTGGTGGTGGTTCGATCCCGACCCTGACGACGCTGCTGCTGCTGCTGTGTTTGGAGTTTGGAGTCTCTCTCCCCAGGATGTTAACTACATCGTCTGGTGTGCAGGACAATTCAGTAGTGGAAGAGGCAACAACACACACACTGACACACACACATTGACACACACACATTGACTCACACACATTGACACACACACACTGACACACACACATTGACACACACACTGACACACACACATTGACACACACACACTGACACACACACACTGACACACACACACTGACACACACACATTGACACACACACACTGACACACACACACTGACACACACACATTGACACACACACACTGACACACACACACACTGACACACACACACTGACACACACACACTGACACACGCACATTGACACACGCACACTGACACACACACATTGACACACACACATTGACACACACACACTGACACACACACATTGACACAAACACATTGACACACACACGTTGACACATACACATTGACACACACACACTGACACACACACACACATACTCACACGCACGCACCCACACACACCCACACACGCACACACACTCACACACACCCACACACACACTCACACACGCACTCACACACGCACACTCACGCATACACA
This sequence comes from Lethenteron reissneri, assembly GCF_015708825.2. Classification (NCBI taxonomy): domain Eukaryota; kingdom Metazoa; phylum Chordata; class Hyperoartia; order Petromyzontiformes; family Petromyzontidae; genus Lethenteron; species Lethenteron reissneri. Next base: position 184,552 of record NW_026891037.1, read on the forward strand.
CTCACACGCACTCACACACCCACCCACACTCACACACACGCACTCACACATACCCACCCACACACGCAAACTCACACACACTCACACACACCCACGCACACACTCACACGCACTCACACCCACCCACACTCGCACTCACACTCACACACTTACACATACCCACCCACACACGTAAACTCACACACACTCACGCAATGTCGCTACTACCAGCACTCCACCACCATCACCACTATCACCACCACCATCACCACCATCACCACACCATCATTACACCGTCATCACCATTACCGCATCACCATCACCACGCCACCGTCACCATCACCACGCCACCATCTCCATACCACCATCAGCACACTCACAATCATCGCACCGTCGCGATCTCTCTACGCCATTACCACACCGATACCAAAACGGCCACCATCACCACACCGTCGTCACCACACCACCGTCACCACCATCACCATCATCATTACCACCATCACCACTTGAGCAAAATAACCAGCGTCACTACATCACCACCCCATGCACCTCCGCTTGTCATGGTGGGCACTATAGAATGCGAACGTGGTTGCAACATACATCCATCACTGCAATCACCATCACCCACACTACCATCACCACCACCATTATCACCATCATCAACACCGCCATCACCCACACTATCACCACCATCACCACCACCTTTACCACCACTATCACCATCAACACTGTCATCAACCACACTATCACCACCATTACCACAATCACCACCGCCATCACCCACACTACCACCACCACGACCACGACCACTATCGCCATCACCACCACTACCACCATCACCACCGCCATCGCCCACACCACCACTACCACCACCACTGTCACCATTACCACCATTAACACCACGACCACCACCACTGTCACCACCACCACTAACACCATCACCACTATCACCACTATCACCACTATCACCACCACCGCCACTATCACCACCGCCACCATCACCACCATCACCACCACCACTATCACCACCACCACTAACACCACCACCACTATCACCACTATCACCACCATCACCACCACCACCATCACCACCACTATCACCACCGCCACCGCCGGCTGGAGCTCCGTGGCTCCGCTGGAGCTCCGTGCTGTTCAGCGGCTTCCTCACCGAGCGGCCAAGTGGCCACCGCCGCTTCTTCGTGCTGCGTGGGGGCGACGGGACCGTAGCCCCCCTCCTCCAGTGCTACCGCAGCCCCCGGGAGAGCTGCCTGGCCTGGGGGGGCGGGGCGCCCCCACCCCCCGCCTCCTCCCGCTCCCCCACCCCGACCTGCCCGGCCCGCCTCGCCCGCCTCGCCCGCCTCGCCCGCCTGCTCCTCCGCCCGCCGCCCCGCGTCCTGCCCCTCGGCGGGCTAGGGGCGGCGGTGGAGCGCTCGGACGCGCGGGCCCCGTACGGCCTGGCGGTCTTCGCCGACGCGGGGTACCTCGCCCTGGCCGCCGACGACGAGGCCCAGAGACGGGCCTGGCTGGGGGCCCTGCGGGCTCACCTCCTGCCGGCGGCGGGCGGCGGGGCCGGGCCGCCGCTGGCCGCGTGGGAAGGGCGGCTGTGGAGCCGCCGCGGGGCGGCGGAGGTGCGTGCGGGGCCCTGCCGCGTCTACGTCCACGCCGGGAGCCTGCGCTTCGCGAGCCCCGCGACGGGGCCACTCGCAGGCAGGTGGCGGCGGCAGCAGAGGTCGCAAGCGGGTTTTGATTCCCTACCCGTAGCCTACGCTAAATGAGTGACAAACGGTGACTCGGAGAGTCCCATCGACCCAAAGAGACCCGCAGAGACCCACAGAGACCCACAGAGACCCGCAGAGGGGGGTACAGGCTGCAGGTTGTGGGGGGGTCTGTGGGCGATGTGCAGAGTGCCGCTTCCTTGTGTGGCAGCAGATGCCACGGCGGTGACCATCAAGCTGGCGGACATCAAGTGCTACGGACACGTCCGCCATTGCTTCTCCGTCACGTGGGACACGCACTCGGAGCTTGGAGTTGGACGGATCCGGATGAAGGTACGACCTCGTCTCGATGTTTCTGTTGCACCACGGACACAATTCGTTCCCGAGGCAGTCCGCTCGTGAGTCATTCGGCCAGCGTTGACAAAGAACCCCCGTGTAGCCTTAACAGACTGTAGGGGCAAGTGCTGTTAGCGAGCACCTGTAAAGGCCGGAACGGCACACGAGGGGGTGGGTGGCCAGCACCACGCCCGACCGCCTTTGTCTCCCCAGTGGCGATGTTAACACACCGCACCAGTTACTCATTTCAGGCTGAGTCGACCTAGGGGATGCCCAGGACTGCACACTCATGTTCACACACGCAAACACACATTTTCACCCGGTGCCAATACCAATCCTGGCCATTCGCCACTAAGTGGCGGTGACGTCACCACGACGCTTGTGCCAGGCCAAGTGCACCTTGAGGCCACGTGAAGTGTCGAACGCCCGCTGGCAGGAGGTCACAGGGCAGACCCAGCAGGTGCCACGGGTCGACTGACTGAGATGACCGAGATGACTGGCTGATGCACCACCTGTGCCCCCTACTACACGCGCACACACACTTTCCCAGTGGCGATGTTTACTACACACCGCACCAGGTACTCATTTGAGGCTGAGTCGACCTAGGGGAGGCCCAGGACCGGTTCAGATAATCGTCACTGGTGTTGGCCGTGAGCGGGAATCGATCCCGGGTCTCCAGGTTCATAGCGCAGCACGCTAACCGCTACACTACCGCTCCCCACACGCACGCACACACATAGACACACACACACGCGCGCACACACACGCACACACGCACACACACACGCGCACACACACGCACAGACACACACACACACACGCACACACACACACGCACACACACGCGCACACACACGCACACACCCGCACACACACAAAAAGACAAAGATCCCCCGTGTAGCCTGTAACAGACGGTAGGGGCAAGTGCTGTTAGCGAGCACCTATGAAGGCCGGAACGGTACACGAGCGGGTGGGTGGCCAGCACCACGCCCGACCGCTTTTGTCTCCCTAGTGGTGATGTTTACACACCGCACCAGGTACTCATTTGAGGCTGAGTCGACCTAGGGGAGGCCCGGGACCAGTTCAAATAATTGTCACTGGTGTTGGCCGTGAGCGGGAATCGAACTCGGGTCGCCGGGTTCATAGCGCAGCGTAGCGCTAACCACTACACCCACCACTCCCACAACAGACACACACAGACACACGCACGCACACGCACGCACTCACACACACGCACATGCACACACACGCACACACACACGCACACACGCACGCACACACGCACGCACACACGCACACGCACGCACACACACGCACACACCACACGCACACACGCACACACACACACACGCACACACACATACACACACACGCGCACACACACGCACACACACGCACGCACCATAGCCCGGTCGCACGTGACACCTCACGGAGGATGGATCGCTCCGCTTTGTTTTGTCGTCGTAACTTTGTGACGACCCGCACCGCCGCCCTTCTGCAAAGAGCTTCGCAGCTCACCGGATTTCCCTCCCTCCCTCCCCACCGCGAGCCGCAGCTGGAGGAGGGTTCGGCGGCGGCGGCGGCGCTGCACGGCGCGGTTCTGCGCGCCCGGCTGGGGCTGCCCAGCCACGAGCTGGGGAAGGAGGACGATGCAGGAGAAGTTGAATGTCAAGCCGCTGGGTCCAAGTCAACCGAAAATTGAAATCAACCGGCCCCTCGGGCGACCGGGGAAAAGCATTCCGTGAGGACATTTAGCCAGAGCCGGCGTGCTGGCAAGGCCTGGCTATGTGAATTCAGACGAAAGCCTGCCGTGCAGGTGGGTGTGTCGCCCTACGTGGCTGTTATTGTACGGCGTGTGGTGTCGTGGTTGTCTCGGCTAACTTGATTTCTCGACACGCTCCGGACAGGCTCACGGAGTAACATACACGCCGGGCCACGTAGAGCTTTGCCACCTGTACAGCCACACCGGCGACGTACAACTCTATAGCTGGCTGGCTGTGCGACGACGACGACGACGAAGAGACGGCAGTGATGACAGCGACGACAGCCTTGACCCGAGACCACCACGACAGCCCCAAACCCCCACTTGCCTCTCCCTTATATTCGCCCAGCGTGGCCACGCCCACCTCTGGAACTCTCTCGCTGGTTCCAGGAGCTTCCCAGTGAATCCCCACCTTGAGCCTTGCCCCAGTTAACGTGCCCCTTGTGGGTTCGGCCGTTGTATGACGCACCCGCACCTCTAGTTAACCCCCACAGTCAACAGGTTTTTCTTGGTTCTTTCAGTAAAGTCGTCACGTAGAATGGAAGTAATAAAATAATAAAAATAAAACATTAATTAATTCTCACGAATTTCGGCCACAACGCAAGCAGCCGTCCTCAGGTGAAGAGGAACAGGTCTGTCGGGGGGCGTGGTGAGCAGTGTGCGCAGTGACAGGTGGCAAACCCCGTCACTGCGCACAAATTTTGTGAGGGAATAAAATGGGCGCAAAATAAACGTCAATTATATTTTGCGACAAAAAAAATGGCGGATTTGATTTGTCGCACGATTGCGAAGGGGGCCACGTGCTGCCGTACGAGGGGGAGATCCCCGCCACGGGAGCCGCGAGTCTCCCGCGGCGGGGATCTCCGCCCGATGCCAAGTCGCCGCGTCTGCAGTGAAGTGCCGTCTCAAGAGAAGTGCGCCAAGCCGTCGTTACAGATTCTTAGGTTTTTTCGGTAAAGTCACCAGGTAGGTAAAAAATTTTAATTGGTAAAATAAAATTAAAATCGCTTCCGTCTTCAGGTGGAACCGTCACAGCACGACAGCTGTATCAAGTGAGAGAAATTCCAAGAACACAGTACTTGTATATATACTGGTTGAGGGTGGGAGGAGCCAAGGTAGGCCCTGAATATTATTGTTGTGAGGTTCGGTGCGGCTGAAGCACGCTGTTAGGAATGAGCCTTTGTTGTGTAAACTGGGTGCGGCTGATGTACACTTTGACACCGACAAGAACGTGCCATGACGGGACACCACGCACTAAACCTTCATTTCAAACGTAAAAAAAACGCCACGCAACGCCGAACACGAAGAGATACTCCGCCGTAGTTTTCCCGACCACTTTGTGGACTTTTATTGAATGCAAGCAAGGACTCGGACCAAGCCCCGTCCGCTCTCAAAATCCGGCAGAAGTGAAGCGCCATCTTGGGCTAATCGCAACCTTTGAAACGTCATAAGGGGTAAGCGAGAAAACAATCCGTTCAAGACCCACAGACTCATCACACAGAGACCCACAGACTCACCACCCAGAGACCCACAGACTCATCACACAGAGACCCACAGACTCGCCACACAGAGACCCACAGACTCACCACACAGACCCACAGACTCATCACAGAGACCCACAGACTCATCACACAGAGACCCATAGACTCATCACACACAGATTCATAGTCTCACCACACAGAGACCCATAGACTCATCACACAGAGACCCATAGACTCATCACACAGAGACCCACAGACTCATCACACAGAGACCCACAGACTCACCACATAGAGACCCACAGACTCATCACACAGAGACCCACAGACTCACCACACAGAGACCCATAGACTCACCACACAGAGACCCACAGACTCACCACACAGAGACCCACAGACTCATCACACACAGATCCATAGACTCATCACACAGATCCATAGAATCACTACACAGACCCATAGACTCACCACACAAGAGACCCATAGATTCATCACACAGAGACCCACAGACTCACTACACAGAGACCCACAGACTCACCACACAGAGACCCACAGACTCATCACACAGAGACCCACAGACTCATACAGAGACCCATAGACTCATCACACAGAGACCCATAGACTCACTACACAGAGACCCACAGACTCGCCACACAGAGACCCACAGACTCGCCACACAGAGACCCACAGACTCACCACACAGAGACCCACAGACTCACCACACAGACCCACAGACTCATCACACGGAGACCCACAGACTCATCACACAGAGACCCATAGACTCATCACACACAGATTCATAGACTCACCACACAGAGACCCATAGACTCATCACACAGACCCATAGACTCATCACACAGAGACCCACAGACTCATCACATAGAGACCCACAGACTCATCACACAGAGACCCACAGACTCATCACATAGAGACCGACAGACTCATCACACAGAGACCCACAGACTCATCACACACAGATCCATAGACTCATCACACAGATCCATAGAATCACTACACAGAGACCCATAGACTCACCACACAAGAGACCCATAGATTCATCACACAGAGACCCATAGACTCATCACACAGAGACCCATAGACTCATCACACAGAGACCCACAGACTCATCACACAGAGACCCACAGACTCATCACATAGAGACCCACAGACTCATCACACAGAGACCCACAGACTCACCACACAGAGACCCATAGACTCACCACACAGAGACCCACAGACTCACCACACAGAGACCCACAGACTCATCACACACAGATCCATAGACTCATCACACAGATCCATAGAATCACTACACAGACCCATAGACTCACCACACAAGAGACCCATAGATTCATCACACAGAGACCCACAGACTCACTACACAGAGACCCACAGACTCACCACACAGAGACCCACAGACTCATCACACAGAGACCCACAGACTCATACAGAGACCCATAGACTCATCACACAGAGACCCATAGACTCACTACACAGAGACCCACAGACTCGCCACACAGAGACCCACAGACTCGCCACACAGAGACCCACAGACTCACCACACAGAGACCCACAGACTCACCACACAGACCCACAGACTCATCACACGGAGACCCACAGACTCATCACACAGAGACCCATAGACTCATCACACACAGATTCATAGACTCACCACACAGAGACCCATAGACTCATCACACAGACCCATAGACTCATCACACAGAGACCCACAGACTCATCACATAGAGACCCACAGACTCATCACACAGAGACCCACAGACTCATCACATAGAGACCGACAGACTCATCACACAGAGACCCACAGACTCATCACACACAGATCCAGACTCATCACACAGATCCATAGAATCACTACACAGAGACCCATAGACTCACCACACAAGAGACCCATAGATTCATCACACAGAGACCCATAGACTCACTACACAGAGACCCACAGACTCACCACACAGAGACCCACAGACTCATCACACAGAGACCCACAGATTCACCACACAGAGACCCACAGACTCATCATACAGAGACCCATAGACTCATCACACAGAGACCCATAGACTCACCACACAGAGACCCACAGACTCACCACACAGACCCACAGACTCATCACACGGAGACCCACAGACTCATCACACAGAGACCCATAGGCTCATCACACACAGATTCATAGACTCACCACACAGAGACCCATAGACTCATCACACAGACCCATAGACTCATCACACAGACCCACAGACTCATCACATAGAGACCCACAGACTCATCACACAGAGACCCACAGACTCATCACATAGAGACCGACAGACTCATCACACAGAGACCCACAGACTCATCACACACAGATCCATAGACTCATCACACAGATCCATAGAATCACTACACAGAGACCCATAGACTCACCACACAAGAGACCCACAGACTCACCACACAGAGACCCACAGACTCATCACACAGAGACCCACAGACTCATACAGAGACCCATAGACTCATCACACAGAGACCCATAGACTCACTACACAGAGACCCATAGACTCACCACACAAACCCACAGACTCACCACACAGAGACCCACAGACTCATCACACAGAGATCCATAGACTCACCACACAGAGACTCATAGACTCACCACACAATCCCATATACTCACACAGAGACCCATAGACTGACCACACAGAGACCCATAGACTCATCATACAGAGATCCATCGACTCACCACACAGAGACCCATAGACTCATCATACAGAGATCCATCGACTCACCACACAGACCCATAGACTCACTACACAGACCCATAGACTCGTCACAGAGATTCATAGGATCACCACACAGAGACTCATAGACTCATCATACAGAGTCACATATACTCACACAGAGACCCATAGACTCATACAGAATCCCATATACTCACACAGAGACCCATAGACTCATACAGAATCCCATATACTCACAGAGACCCAAGACTTCACACAGACCCATAGACTCACCACACAGAGATCCATAGCCTCACTACACAGAGACCCATAGACTCACTACACAGAGATCCATAGACTCACCACACAGACCCATGCACCTAGCTTAGCACAGCAGTCAACCCATGGCACCTGCTGGGTCTGCTCCGTGACCTCCTCATGCACCTAGCCTGGCACAGCAGTCAACCCACGGCACCTGCAGGGTCTGTCCCGTGACTTCCTGCACCTAGCCTGGCACAGCAGTCAACCCATGGCACCTGCAGGATCTGTCCCATGACCCCCTCCTCCTGCACCTAGCCTGGCACAGCAGTCAACCCATGGCACCCACAGGATCTGTCCCATGACCCCCTCCTCCTGCACCTAGCCTGGCACAGCAGTCAACCCGTGTCACCTGCTGGGTCTGTCCCGTGACCTCCTCCTGCACCTAGCCTGGCACAGCACGGCATCTGCTGGGTCTGTCCCGTGACCTCCTCCTGCACCTAGCCTGGCACAGCAGTCAACCCACGGCGCCTGCTGGGTCTGTCCCTGAGATGATAAGCCACTTCGCTAAGCCATCTCTCTCTCTGCGCGTGTCTGTCTGTCTTTGTGTCTCATAACTTTAATGTAAATTGTATTATGGTTGTCATTGTTTGATATGCGCTGATTTTTTGGGGAAGGTTTTTTCTCCTGGATGTTTCTGTTGCGCGTCGTCATTTTAAGATTTTATTTTTTCGTGTTTTTTGTTTGTTGCCCCATGGGTCACGTGGTTATACCTCAAAATAAATTAAACTTTAAACTGAAACTGTCTCCGTGTCTGTGCCTCTGTACATCTGTAACGGGAAGACATCTTCTGTAACGGGAAGGCATCTTCTGTAACGGCAAGACTTATTTATATACTACACACTACACTACATTATACACTACTATACACTACACTATACACTACACTATACACTACACACTACACTACACTATACACTACACTATACTATACACTACACTATACACTACACACTACACTATACACTACACTACACTATACACTACACTATACACTACACTATACACTACACTACTATACACTATACTATACACTACACTATACACTACACTATACACTACACTATACACTACATTATACACACTATACACTATACACTACATTATACACTACTATACACTACACTATACACTACACTACACACTACACTACACACTACACTATACACTACACTATACACTACACTACATTATACACTACTATACACTACACTACACACTACACTGTACACTACACTATACACTACACTATACACTACACTATACACTACACTATACACTACACTACACTATACACTACACTATACACTACACTACACTATACACTACACTGTACACTACACTATACACTACACTATACACTACACACTACACTATACACTACACTATACACTACACACTACACTACACTATACACTACACACTACACTACACTATACACTACACACTACACTATACACTAGTGCTGTGCTAGTGACGAATTGTCACGTTCTGTTTACGTGACAACCCTCACTAGTTGGTGGTGGCAGATTTTAACGACACATTTATATATTTTTGCGATCAAACCCAAAACACCTCTCATGGATTCACCACGTTATGAACATCACATTTGCATTCATAAGTTGCTTGCTTAATTGCCTCAGCAACTCGGTGTTTCGTATCGAACCTCGTCTCAAACAATCGAAGGGCGCCCCCAAGTGGCAGCTGCCCCTGTGTGGCACAAGGTGGTGGCCCTGCACCGGCCTGCACGTAAGAGTCTGTCGTTCGGGGGCGATGATTGACGCGTCATCTCCCTTGTGGGTTTTCTGGATAATATTCTTAGGTTTTTTCGGTAAAGTCACGTAGGTAAAAAAATTTAAATTAATTAAAGTAAAATAAAATAAAAATCACGACGTTTCGATTGCAACACAAGCAATCATCATCAGGTATAAATGAAATAGCAAACAAAAAATTCTAACCACAAAAACTATAGACAGACATATGAGCAGACAGATATCACCAAGATACATAGAGAGAGAGTAACACAGGTACAGAGAGGGAGATCGTCTCTGTGGTGAGGCCTTAAATAGGCAGAGGGGAGGCAGAGATAGGGAGGGGTTAGAGACAAAAATTAACATGTCAATGAGTGCGGAAAACGCGTAGTGAAGTAAGCAAGTTTGAACATTAGGAGAGAGGGAGAAAGAACACACTAAATTAAATAACCTAGATAATGTCTGGACAATGTCTGGACTTAGCACGATTTTGACCGTGACACCAACCTGTGCGTTGTGAGTGACACGTGGCTTGTCTTACATCCGCCGTGAAGCAGACTGCGCATATTTTGGTGAATGTCACTGGGGTAGCCAGCTGTGCCTGTCCCATTTGAACCTTGAACCTCTACAATGAATAGAGAATGCGCTACCATATTGTGTGCACACACACACAGTGTACACACTCACTGTGTACACACACAGTATACACACACAGTGTACACACACAATGTACACACACACACAGTGTACACACACACAGTGTACACACACACACAGTGTACACACAGTATACACACACAATGTACACACACACACAGTGTACACACACACTCACTGTGTACACACAATGTATACACAGTGTCTACAAACAGTCTACACACAGTGTCTACAAACAGTGTACACACTCAATGTACACACACACTCACTGTGTACACACACACAGTGTACACACACACAGTGTACACACACACACAGTATACACACACAATGTACACACACACAATGTACACACACACTCACTGTGTACACACACAATAATGTCCACGTTGTAGTTGCTGAGCTCACGCACCCAAGGGGTCTCTGTTCAAGAGATGGAGCAATGGAAATTTAATCTAAAAACTTTAACTCCAATCCAGCTCTGTGACGTCACCCTGCACCGCGCTCTTGTGGTGCGTGACGTCACCTCCGCGATGGTCACTGCTGAATCTGTGGGAGGGGACTGTCTTGTATCCCGGAAGTGACGTCATGTCACGTTCTGCTGCCGCGTGACGTCACGAGGTAACAGAAAGCTGCCCGCTCCGCGCTTTTTCTGAAATCTGAGGTGATAAATTCTTGTGGTTGTTGTGATTGTTGTTGTTGTTGTTTACCAAGGTAGAGCCTCTCGTAGGGATGTCAATTGAGCAGCATTGGAATCGATGTCCAGGTTGGAACATTACAAGGCGCGGCCTGGCCACGCGGGGCCTTGCCTCCTGCCCTCGCCTGAGTTAGTTTAGTTTGTCTTCACGCGGCTCGCCACTTTGTAACTCTGTTTTATTCTACAGTGAGGGGACAAGTATTTGATCTAAATTTAGATTTAAAGCTTTCGTGACTGCAGGGATTCAACTTCTTGGTTCTTTCGGTAAAGTCGTCACGTAGAAGGAAAGTAATAAAATAATAAAAAATAAAACATAAAAATTATTATATTACTATTATATTATTTTATTATGTTTTATTTTTATTATTTTATTACTGCCCTTCTACGTGACTTTACCGAAAGAACCAAGAAAAAGTATTTGATCCCCTGCTGATTGTGTACGTTTGCCCACTGACAATGAAATGATCAGTCTGTAGTTTTAATGGTAGGTTTATTTGAACAGTGAGAGACAGAATAACAAAAAAAAATCCAGAAAGACGCGTCAAAATGTTATAAATTGATTGGCATTTTAATGAGGGAAATAAGTATTTGACCCCCTCTGCAAAACATGACTTAGTACTTGGTGGCAAAACCCTTGTTGGCAATCACAGAGGTCAGACGTTTCTTGTAGTTGGCCACCAGGTTTGCACACATCTCAGGAGGAATTTTGTCCCACCACTCCTCTTTGCAGATCTTCTCCAAGTCATTAAGGTTTCGAGGCTGACGTTTGGCAACTCGAACCTTCAGCTCCCTCCACAGATTTTCTATGGGATTAAGGTCTGGAGACTGGCTAGGCCACTCCAGGACCTTAATGTGCTTCTTCTTGAGCCACTCCTTTGTTGCCTTGGCCGTGTGTTTTGGGTCATTGTCATGCTGGAATACCCATCCACGACTCATTTTCAATTCCCTGGCTGAGGGAAGGAGGTTCTCACCCAAGATTTGACGGTACATGGCCCCGTCCATCGTCCCTTTGATGCGGTGAAGTTGTCCTGTACCCTTAGCAGAAAAACACCCCCAAAACATAATGTTTCCACCTCCATATTTGACGGTGGGGATGGTGTTCTTGGGGTCATAGGCAGCATTCCTCCTCCAAACACGGCGAGTTGAGTTGATGCCAAAGCGCTCCATTTTGGTCTAAACTGACCACAACACTTTCACCCAGTTGTCCTTTGAATCATTCAGATGTTAATTGGCAAACTTCAGACGCGCATGTATATGTGCTTTCTTGAGCAGGGAGACCTTGCGGGCGCTGCAGGATTTCAGTCCTTCACGTCGTAGTGTGTTACCAACTGTTTTCTTGGTGACTATGGTCCCAGCTGCCTTGAGATTATTGACAAGATCCTCCCGTGCAGTTCTGGGCTGATTCCTCACCGTTCTCATCATTGCAACTCCACGAGGTGAGATCTTGCATGGAGCCCCAGGCCGAGGGAGATTGACAGTTCTTGTGTTTCTTCCATTTACGAATAATCGCACCAACTGTTGTCACCTTCTCACCAAGCTGCTTGGTGAGGGTCTTGTAGCCCATTCCAGCCTTGTGCAGGTCTACAATCTTGTCCCTGACATCCTTGGAGAGCTCTTTGGTCTTATCCATGGTGGAGAGTTTGGAATCTGATTGATTGCTTCTGTGAACAGGTGTCTTTTATACAGGTAACAAGCTAAGATTAGGAGCACTCCCTTTAAGAGTGTGCTCCTAATCTCAACTCGTTACCTGTATAAAAGACACATGGGAGCCAGAAATCTTTCTGATTGAGAGGGGGTCAAATACTTATTTATGCCATTAAAATGCAAATCAATTTATAACATTTTTGACATGCGTTTTTCTGGATTTTTTTGTTGTTATTTTGTCTCTCACTGTTCAAATAAACATAACATTAATATTATAGACTGAGCATTTCTTTGTCAGTGGGCAAACGTACAAAATCAGCAGGGGATCAAAATACTTTTTCCCCTCACTGTAAATATTCACGCAGTTTCTATTTTTCATATTTTGTACCAGGCCAAGCCGGCTTGAGCTGCTCTACCGCTCTTGTTCTCAGAAGCTACCTGCCCACAACGCAAGGTGAGGCTTTGTGAACTTGCGTGTGAATGTGTTGCCTTAAAACTTTCGTGACTGCTGGAATTCATATTCTTGGTTCTTTCGGTAAAGTCACATAGACAGAAAATTTAATAAAAATAACAGATGATGAAATAAAAATTATTAAATTGTAAATAAAGAGAAAAAACACGACGTTTCGATCGCAACACAAGTGGTCTTTATTTTATTTAATTTTATTATCTATTATTGATATTTTCTATCTACGTAACTTTACCGAAAGAACCAAGAATACGTGTGGTAATGTGTATCGGTCAAAGACGCTAAACGCGTGCTGATGTTGACTCTAAATGTGGAGGGGAAACCCGGGAGATCCGGAGGAAAATCCACGCGACCACGGAGAGAGAGACACGCAAACTCCAAATATACAGCAGCAGGCGTCAGGGCGGGATCGAACCCACGACTTCCTGCATACCAGGTGAGGTAGTTAACATCTCACCACGGAGAGAGAGACACACAAACTCCAAATATACAGCAGCAGGCGCCAGGGCCGGGATCGAACCCACGACTTCCTGTATACCAGGTGAGGTAGTTAACATCTCACCACGGAGAGAGAGACACACAAACTCCAGTTAGCCTCGGCTATGTTGATTGATCCTCAATTAATTACTTGCTGGAGTGAGGAATCATTTATTCTGAGCAGATGAAGGTGGCCAGGCATGGTTCTGGTCAAACCACCACCTGTTAACCATGCCAGTGTGTGACAGTGTCAAGTTTGTGTTTGCAGTAAAGTCTATTAACTCTGTTGAACACGGAGGTTATATCAAAACAATAGTTTATTTTTGTTTCCCTCTGGAAGCACATGCAGCTGAATTCAGATCTGTTCATCCCAGCATTCAAGGACATCTAAGTTGTGATTGAACGTTAATTTATGCATTTCTGCATAGCACAAATAGAATTGTTTTCAACACCCTTTGCAATGTCAGCTGAATTTAGCTTTTATACATATTCCTTTTGTAGCCAGACAGCCGAAATTGTGTGCTCGGAGTTTTGGGTTAACATTCATTTTTAAGATACGAGGGCTCCCAGGCATATTTATGACCACTTGCCCTCTCATTGTGTGCCATCACAGCCCGTGTGATGAATTTGAGAAACGTTTTTACTACATCATGAATATATGAATAAGTATAGACGTGTAAGTCACGTGTGACTGTACGTATGCGTTCTTCTGTGCCTCGATACCGGAGTGGATATATTCTTAGGTTTTTTTCGGTAAAGTCACGTAGGTAAAAAATGTAAATTAATAAAAGTAAATAAAACAAATTAAAAAATTCACGACGTTTCGGAAGCAACACAAGCCTCCGTCTTCAGGTGGAAACGTCACAGCCACGACAGCTGTATTTTTTTTGTATTTTTTTTTTTACTTGATACAGCTGTCGTGGCTATGACGGTTCCACCTGAAGACGGAGGCTTGTGTTGCTTCCGAAACGTCGTGAATTTTTTTATTTGTTTTATTTTACTTTTAATTAAAATGTTTTACCTGCGTGACTTTACCGAAAAAACCTAAGAATATGAATCCTTGCAGTCACGAAAGCTTCAAATCTAGAATGGTGTGGACATTCCTATTATCTGTCTGCAGCTGACGCTTCCTTCGACGCTTCCTCTGCAGAATTGGTCTAATGGAGCAAAGGCAGTCAGCACAGCTCGGTACGGCAAGGCAACAATGCGACCAGAGTGCATACAGCACGGATCGCACTGGAAATTTGACACAGCACCAGAGAACACACACAGGAGAGAAACCCTTCAAGTGCAGTGTGTGGGAAGGCATTTTCACAGTCATATCATCTTGAAAATCACCAGAGAACACACACAGGAGAGAAACCCTTCAGGTGCTTTCTGTGCGGGAAAACGTTTGCAAAGTCACAAACTCTTCAAAGACACCAGAGAACACACACGGGAGAGAAACCCTTCAAGTGCAGTGTGTGTGGGAAGGCATTTTCACAGTCACATAATCTTGTAATACACCAGAGAACACACACTGGAGTGAAACCTTTCAGGTGCACGATTTGCGGGAAGGCGTTTGCACAAGCATCCGTTGTTCAGGCCCACCAGAGAACACACACAGGAGAGAAACCCTTCAAGTGCACTGTGTGTGGGAAGGCATTTTGTCAGTCATCTACTCTTAAAAATCATCAGAGAACACACACAGGAGAGAAACTCTTCAAGTGCACTGTGTGTAGCAAGGCATTTTCACAGTCACCTGCTCTTAAAAATCACCAGAGAACACACACGGGAGAGAAACCCTTCAGGTGCTTTCTTTGCGGTAAGGCGTTTACACGGTCAGAACATCTTCAAAGACACGAGAGAACGCACACGGGAGAGAAACCCTTCAGGTGCACTTGGCGGGAAGGCGTTTGCACGGTCATCAAATCTTCAACGACACCAGAGAACGCACAAGCATCAGAAGATCTGCAAGGAGTGGAGTCTGAAATCAGCTTGTGAAAGTCAAAGTGCTGCAATGAGCCCATCCCTCATCAAACAATAACTGGAGGAAAATCCCAGCTTGGACACTTAAAGGTATCGAGGTGAAATGTGAAGAGGTGATGGTGAAGAGCAAAGAAGTGATGGTGAAGAGTGAAGAAGTGATGGTAAAATGTGAAGATGAAGATTATACTGCAAAATGGGACCTTCACATTGATGGAGGCAACGTGAAGCAGGATGAGAATTCTGACTGTGAGGCAGAGTGAGGCAACTCCCAGCAGTTTGTGGAGGTGGAGGTGTGGGTGGACTTCTTAGAAAACACAAAGTCAAGGTGAGACCCGGTAGATGTGTCAGCTTGAGACGTCGCTCCAATAGATGCTCCTTTGTCACGGGCCTTTAATGAAAATAATGTGAAGTTGAACACTCAGTTCCTGGGTTCAACCTGCAGAGTAAGAGTGAGCGGCCAGTCTTTGTGTTCCCTGTGGGTTGGGTAGATCCCTGTGTTACGATCTAAACTTCCTGATCTACTATTATTTTTGCTACCAACATGACTTTACTGAAAGAACCAAAGAGTATGTGAACAAGAGCCTGTCAGTAGGGGGGCGACGATGTTTCATGTCAGTTGTGTAATTTGTCGGTAATGTTGAGAATTTGCTACATTTTGACTCAAGACGCAAGCATGCAATGGCCTACTGGTTTTGAATGACACAATAGTATGTTTTACATCCACTGTTAAGCAGACGGTGCATAATTATTTGAAATAGCTTAACCTGGTGCAGTATATTTCACTGCAGTAATTAAATTTTGTTAAAATGGAAAATGTCTGTCAATGATTTAGAATGAACACTGATTTTGTATACATGCAACATTTTATTTATGAGGGTCAAACATTGAATAAGTGATGTTAGGACAAAGTTTGTGTTTTTGGAATTAACCTGTACAGATCACTCAGGTGAGACCCGTTGTTCTTGTGATACAGGTCAAAGGGCAGTATCCACACATGCCCGTTTGCTTTTAAATAAATGTGTGCATCTTTTGATTGAAAGCTTTCGTGACTGCAGTGAACTATTTGTCTTTTGTCAACGTGACAGAATCCTGTGTTGGGATCTTGAGAGATGACGATAGCT
Source organism: Lethenteron reissneri (assembly GCF_015708825.2). Classification (NCBI taxonomy): domain Eukaryota; kingdom Metazoa; phylum Chordata; class Hyperoartia; order Petromyzontiformes; family Petromyzontidae; genus Lethenteron; species Lethenteron reissneri. The sequence goes on from NW_026891037.1 coordinate 201,632, forward strand.
GGGGAGGCTTTCATTCAGCCATAGATCAATCACGGCTGACAATGGTCATTCCATTTACGAGACTTTACCCGGTGTAAGAGGCCGGAGTATACCCAAATGCCGTAGTATACCCACAGGCCGTAGTATACCCACAGGTGTAGTATACCCGGGGTCTAAACGGCCTAGGCTAGATTATAGCCGGGTATATTATGGCCTAGGCCAAATGATGCCCCTCTAGGTCAAATCATCATACCCCCGTGATAGTAATGGCGTTGAGCGATATACACGTGAATTACTACATTTTTCCAACATTTTATTTTAAACTGTAAACACATCGACTTTGACTGCTTCAACCAGAAAAAAACTTTAATAATAACCCCTGAACCCTAAAAATGCTTCAATTGATCAAATTTAGATTCTTACTTCCACACGTACGCATTTTAGATATCGATTGAAGTTCGTTGTCGCCTGTTCTCTGTCTGGATAATTGCCTTTGAACTTTCACATGGGCATAGTCTGGCCAGGAGCGGTATGGTCTGGCCCAGTCGAGTTTAAACCCCCAGGGGGTCTAGTTTAGCCTTGGAGACTTCATCCCCCCCCCCCCCCCCCCCCCGGGTATACTCTGGACTGGGCCAAACTATACCCGGGTTTAATCGGGGCAGGGGTTATTTTAGCCTGTCGGGATGGAACTCACGACCTCCTGTACACCCGGCGAGGTAGTTAACATCTCCTAGCCACCGTGATGATGAGAGAGAGACACGCAAACTCCAAATATACGGCAGCAGGCATTGTCATGGTCTGGATCGAACCCACGACCTCCTGCGCACCAGGCGAGGTAGTCAACATCTCCTAGCCACCGTGATGATGAGAGAAACACCGCAAACTCCAAGTATACAGCAGCAGGCATCATCAGGGTCGTGATGGAACTCACGACCTCCTGTACACCCGGCGAGGTAGTTAACATCTCAGCCACCGTGATGATAGACACGCAAACTCCAAATATACAGCAGCAGGCATCGTCAGGGTCGGGATGGAATCCACAACCTGTATACCAGGCGAGGTAGTCAACATCTCCTAGCCACCGTGATGATGAGAGAGAGACACGCAAACTCCAAATATACAGCAGCAGGCATCGTCAGGGTCTCGATCGAACCCACGACCTCCTGCGCACCAGGCAAGGTAGTCAACATCTAGCCACCGTGATGATGAGAGAGACACAGACCTCCTGCGCACCAGGCGAGGTAGTCAACATCTCATAGCCACCTTGATGATGAGAGAGACACCACAAACTCCAAACATACAGCAGCAGGCGTAGCCATGGTCTGGATCGAACCCACGACCTCCTGCGCACCAGGCGAGGTAGTCAACATCTCCTAGCCACTGTGGGGCAGTCATGGCTAGAGTGGTGGAGGGGGCGTGTCACCCTCCGTGTCTGGGCGGTGCGTTCGAGACCGGCTCTGGTTTGGCCCCGGAACCGTCTCGTTCCGAGTCGGTCAAGTGGCGTTCCTCGTTCGATTCGGCCGTGTGAGCTCCCCGCTCGGGGCAACCCCCGGGCAGCTTGAGTGGCGCAAGGAAATACACAGGCAGGGACACAATGTTCCACACTGCCCACCAGGGATTATTTATCTGTCTGTCTGTCGTGCATAAATAAATATATAATACAAACAGCTCTTTGATTGGTGGAGACCTACTGCCGGGTACGGAGAGGGGAGGGGCCTAAGGGAGGGGGGTCAGGGGAGGGGCCAATAGTGAAGGGGGCTGGCTGCCTGGCTACCTAAAGTCACGTGATCTTGTACACAGGTAGAGGAACAACAGGTTCCACACTTGCCCACCAGGGATTATTTGTCTGTGGTGCACGAATGCGCTGTCCAACCAAGTTCCTACCTGCCCACTCCGAAGGAACGTGTTTTTTAAACGATGCGAAATAACGGCACTAAACTGTTCATTTAACTACTTTCAAGTTTCCGGATGGGAAAGCGGAACAGCGCCGGCTCACCGCGGGGCTTGCGGCGTGGAACCAGCGACTCGTCGTCAACGTCAACTCCACGGCTCGCGAGCCAAACCCTTCGCAAGTCTAGCGTCCACACGGAGACAGACGGACGGGACAGACACACGGAAAAAAACACGTTCCTTCGCAGTGTGCAGGTCGGAACTTGGTTGGACAGCGCATTCGTGCACGACAGACAGACACATAATCCCTGGTGGGCAGTGTGGAACCTGCTGTTCCTCTCCCTGTGTACAAGATCACGTGACTTGAGGTAGCCAGGCAGCCAGCCAGGCAGACAGCCCCCTTCACTATCGGCCCCTCCCCTGACCCCCCCCCTCAGGCCCCTCCCCTTACCCCCCCTCCCTTAGGCCCCTCCCCCCTTAGGCCCCTCTCCTGACCCCCCCTCCCTTAGGCCCCTCCCCTGACCCCCCCTCCCTTAGGCCCCTCCCCTGACCCCCCCTCAGGCCCCTCCTCTGACCCCCCCTCAGGCCCCTCCCCTGACCCCCCCCTCAGGCCCCTCCCCTGACCCCCCCCCCTTCCTTAGGCCCCTCCCTTGACCCCCCCCCCTGACCCCCCCTCCCTCAGGCCCCTCCCCTGACCCCCCCTTCCTTAGGCCCCTCCCCTGACCCCCCCCTCCCTCAGGCCCCTCCCCTGACCCCCCCTCCCTCAGGCCCCTCCCCTGACCCCCCCTTCCTTAGGCCCCTCCCCTGACCCCCCCCCTTCCTTAGGCCCCTCCCCTGACCCCCCCCTCCCTCAGGCCCCTCCCCTGAACCCCCCCCCCTCAGGCCCCTCCCCTGACCCCCCCCCCTCAGGCACCTCCCCTCTCCGTACCCGGCAGTAGGTCTCCACCAATCAAAGAGCTGTGTGTATTATATATGTATTTATGCACGACAGCCAGTCAGACAGACACGTGATCCCTGGTGGGCAGCAGTGTGGGACATTGTTGCTGCTGCCTGTAACACGTGTCTACCTACGTCACTCCATGGGCAGTGGTGTCAATGGGCGGTGCTTATCAATTCTACGGATTGTGCTTCGCGCTCACGTGTTCTCCTATCCGCGCTACGTTTTCTAAAAGCGCTCTGCCAAGGCTCCACGCGATCACAGCCGCACGCGTTCGCCTGCCTGTGGTCGAGGCACGAAACGTTGGATTTCCACCACCCCCACCACCACATGAGGACACAGAAAAGAGCTCAAGACCCCCCCCCCCACCCCCAGACATCTACGCAGCGTTGCGCCGGTGAGTGACGTGTTGAGGCCTTGTCAACTTCATATTTGTCTTCTTGTTTTTTTCGGTAAAGTCATCACGTAGAAGGGAAGTAATAAAATAATAAAAATAAAACATAATAAAATAATTCTCACGACGTTTCGGCCACAACGCAAGCCGCCGTCCTCAGGTGTGCACATCAAGAGGGATTTAGCAAGCTACATCCCTCTTGATGTGCACATTCTTGTGTTGTGCACATCAAGAGGGATGTAGCTTGCTAAATCCCTCTTGATGTGCACATTCTTGTGTTGTGCACATCAATAAATAATACAAATTAAACATAATAAAATAATTCTCACGACGTTTCGGCCACAACGCAAGCAGCCGTCCTCAGGTGAAGAATGAGACACTGCCGAGCTTGGAGCGTATATATAAGCTGGGTTGGAGGTGGAAGAAGAAGAGCGCCTGAACAAAAGAATGTGCACATCAAGAGGGGTTTAGCAAGCTAAATCCCTCTTGATGTGCACAATCTTGTGTTGTGCACATCAAGAGGGGTTTAGCTTGCTAAATCCCTCTTGATGTGCACATTCTTGTGTTGTGCACATCAAGAGGGGTTTAGCAAGCTAAATCCCTCTTGATGTGCACAATCTTGTGTTGTGCACATCAAGAGGAGTTTAGCTTGCTAAATCCCTCTTGATGTGCACATTCTTGTGTTGTGCACATCAAGAGGGGTTTAGCTTGCTAAATCCCTCTTGATGTGCACATTCTTGTGTTGTGCACATCAAGAGGGGTTTAACTTGCTAAATCCCTCTTGATGTGCACATTCTTGTGTTGTGCACATCAAGAGGGGTTTAGCAAGCTAAATCCCTCTTGATGTGCACATTCTTGTGTTGTGCACATCAAGAGGGGTTTAGCAAGCTACATCCATCTTGATGTGCACATTCTTGTGTTGTGCACATCAAGAGGGATTTAGCTTGCTAAACCCCTCTTGATGTGCACATTCTTGTGTTGTGCACATCAAGAGGGGTTTAGCAAGCTAAACCCCTCTTGATGTGCACATTCTTGTGTTGTGCACATCAAGAGGGGTTTAGCAAGCTAAATCCCTCTTGATGTGCACATTCTTGTGTTGTGCACATCAAGAGGGATTTAGCAAGCTAAATTCCTCTTGATGTGCACATTCTTGTGTTGTGCACATCAAGAGGGGTTTAGCAAGCTAAATCCCTCTTGATGTGCACATTCTTGTGTTGTGCACATCAAGAGGGGTTTAGCAAGCTAAACCCCTCTTGATGTGCACATTCTTGTGTTGTGCACATCAAGAGGGGTTTAGCAAGCTAAATCCCTCTTGATGTGCACATTCTTGTGTTGTGCACATCAAGAGGGATTTAGCAAGCTAAATTCCTCTTGATGTGCACATTCTTGTGTTGTGCACATTCTTTTGTTGTGCACATCAAGAGGGATTTAGCAAGCTAAATTCCTCTTGATGTGCACATTCTTTTGTTAAAGCGCCTAGCTCGGCAGTGTCTCATTCTTCACCTGAAGACGGCTGCTTGCGTTGTAGCCAAAACGTCGTGAGAATTATTTTATTACGTTTTATTTTTATTATTGTATTACTTCCCTTCTACGTGACTTTACCGAAAAAACCAAGAAGATGAATCCCTGCAGTCACGAAAGAAGCTTTAAATCGAAATGTAACTTGATATTTCCCCCCCGTGACAATTGTTTCACACCACACAGCACTCGCGCAGGCGTGCAAGTGCTGCTGTGTTGGTCTCTCTCTATCCTGGAGGGTGTTCTCACTCGGGGGCTCTTTAAGTGATGGGAGAAACCTGGAGCTGTGGCTGATACAGCGTTGCCCTGTTTGCTGGGGATAAGCAATGTTGGTTTTTAAATCCTTTATATTAAGTTCGCTTGCTTGCTTGCTTACGACCGTGCAAATCTTTCGGTCGTTTTTTAACCCACTTCCCGTGATCCAATCGAGCTGACATTTTGCACACAGACTCGTTGTGCGAGACAATTAATGTTCGTGACAATTTTTTCCAAATTTTTACACTGTTTAGGGAAAACAAATAAAATATTTAATTACCAATTGCTTAATACTGGCAGACAATCATCTGACCCATAGATTGCAGCCATCTCAAGCCAGAGGACGAGAGAACTCTAGCCGCCACGCATATAAAGGATTTAGAGTGAGAAACTTTGTTTTTACGGGTTATACTTGTTTACCTTTTCTTATTGATCTGGTTTCAAAAATCGGTGCCACTGGATGAAATGCAGCCGATGTGAAATGTAAACATTCTGCTGCTCAACGCAGGAGCACGTGACCATCAATGATGAGCGTGCATCCAAGTGTCCCTTGCAAAGGAGGTCTTTGACTGGTAGGAACCCACTGGTTCCACCAGCCCACAGGGGATTATTGTGTCCGTCGTGCAGGGAGGGGTTGGGTGGGGAGGGGCTGGGTGGGGGGTGGGAGGGGTGGGGCTGGGTGGGGAGGGGCTGGGTGGGGGTGGGGCTGGGTGGGGAGGGAGGGGCTGGGTGGGGCTGGGTGGAGGGGTGGGGCTGGGTTGGGAGGGGCTGGGTGGGGCTGGGTGGGGAGGGGCTGGGTGGGGAGTGGGAGGGGTGGGGAGGGGCTGGGTGGGGGGTGGGAGGGGTGGGGCTGGGTAGGGAGGGGCTGGGTGGGGGGTGGGGGTGGGAGGGGTGGGGCTGGGTGGTGAGGGGCTGGTCACCCCGTGGTGCCCTTATAAAACTCAACGTTTCACCTACTCACGCCGGCTTGTGCCCACCCTCGCAGTCGGGCATATTTGCGGAATACACCACATTGCCCTGGCCGTTGACCCTGCAGGCCATTGACCGAGCAACCCGACGTTCCTACCAGCTCCCTCCGCAGGAATGTGTAACCTGGCACGGTTGTCACCCGGTGTACTGGAGGTCGTGGGTTTGATACCGACTGACACTACCTGCTGTATATCTGGAGTTGACGTGCCTCACTCCCCGTGGTCACATGGAATTTACTCCGGGTCCTCCGGTTTTTCCCTCAGCATTTATAAAAATGCGTTTCGAGTACCGTGTTTTGTCTATACTGCAACATCAAACATTGGCTAGTTTTATTAGTATACTAGCTGGACTTCCCCCGGCTTCGCCCGGGACTTGGATTCACCACACCCGGCCGCCTTTGTCTCCCCAGTGGCGATGTTCACACACCACACCAGTTACTCGTTTGAGGCTGAGTCGACCTAGGGGAGGCCCAGGACCGGTTCAAATAATCGTCACCGCTGGTGGCCGTGAGCGGGAATCGAACTCGGGTCGCCGGGTTCGTAGCGCGGCGTAGCGCTGACCACTACACTACACACGCGTGGGTCACGTGACAGATGTGACGTCACAGTTCACTTGCTGTACAAAAAAATATCTGCATTATTGAGCTCCCCCCCCAAAAAAGTGTATTTTTTATAATTGGTTCATGGTGTACAGTCTGGAAAGTACCCACATGGCAAATTTCCAGTTCGTTGCATGTCGGGAAATACGCTAAACATTTTGAACAGACACATAATATTCACAACTTTGCCTTTAATGTACATGTAGATATTTGTAAAGTGATTTGTTTACTCTTACTGTACTCTGCACTCACACCGTGTTGTTGTATTGTGTTTGTTGTCACGTTCTGACCCAGTGTCCCAGCTGGACATGTGTGAAAAAGAGCTTTATAGCGCTTTGGATTCATCCTCTTGCAGTTTAAATGCTTCTAATTCCTCCTGCTCCCCCTCCTACTCTGCTCCCTCCCTTCTACGCCCTCCTCCTAGCCAAGTGAAGGAAGCCCCCGGTCTGACCATCTGTCCCCCCCCCCCCCCTGATGGAGGCCTTCCCCATCACCGCCCTTCTTCTGGCGTCGTTGTTGTTGGCTGTGCTGGGTGACCACCGCCATGCCCTGCCCCGTGACCGTGAGTAGCAAACTGCACCGCCACCCCCCTTGAGACGATGCCCCCTCTCAACGCTACACCCACCAAATCGTCCACTAAAGACTATCAACTAAATCTTGACTTAAAGCTTTCGTGACTGCAGGAATTCATATTCTTTGGGGTTTTCGGTAAAGTCGCGTAGATATGTTCAAAGAAAATAGCAAAAAACTTAAACTACGACGTTTCATCTTCTTGGTTCTTTCGGTAAAGTCACGTAGAATGGAAATAATAAAATAATAAAAATAAAACAAAATAATTCTCACGACGTTTCGGCCACAACGCAAGCAGCCGTCCTCAGGTGTAGAACAGGTCTGTCGAGAAGACAGAGTCTGAATGTCTTCTCGACAGACCTGTTCTACACCTGAGGACGGCTGCTTGTGTTGTGGCCGAAACGTCGTGAGAATTATTTTATTATGTTTTTGTATTATTTTATTACTTCCATTCTACGTGACTTTACCGAAAGAACCAAGAAGATGAATCCCTGCAGTCACGAAAGCTTTAAATCGAAATTTTACGATGTTTCGATCGCAACACAAGCGGTCGTCTTCAGGATAAGGAGGGTTAGCTTCCAAGGCAAACTGTTTGTAAGGGTTTCAAATGGGCGTCGCCCAAATGTCAGCAGCCAATGGCAATGCAAGTGGTGGGCAGCAAACCGACTGGGGTTGGTATTCCACCAATCAAAGGGCTGCCAGGTGCAAATTGGCATGTTGGTGAGAGATTAGCATGTTGATTGAAAATCGTAAAGCCGCGCGAATTGGCTGTGTTTGTGTGAATCTGCTATTGCCGCTGCTGCAGCCACAGCTTTGTTAACCCATCAATCTCTGGCAGGTACTCGCCCTCCGTTCATCACCCGGTATTCGCCGGAGGATTACATAGTGGACCCGCAGGGCGAGATCGTCATGTAGTGTGAGGCTCATGGCAACCCAACGCCCAAGTACGCTACCTCCCCACCTCCCTTGTTGTTGTATATGTCGGGTTTTGAAATTTGTATAAAATAATAAAATACTCTTAGTTTTTTCGGTAAAGTCACGTAGGTAAAAAATGAAATAAAAATTAATAAAAATAAAGGAATAAGAATCACGACTTTCGGAGGCAACACAAGTCTCCGTCATCAGGTGGGACCGTCACAGCCAGATTTGCTGTATACAGCCTCCGAAACGTCGTGATTTTTATTCTTTTATTTTTTTAAATTTTTATTTCATTTTTTACCTACATGGTGACTTTACCGAAAAAACTAAGAGTAGGAATCCTTGCAGTCACGAAAGCTTCAAATCGAAATGTTACTATGTTTTATTTTTATTATTTTATTATGTTTTATTTGTATTATTTTATTATGTTTTATATTTATAATTTTATTATGTTTTATTTTTATTATTTTATTATGTTTTATTTTTATTATTTTATTATGTTTCATGTTTATTATTTTATTATGTTTTATTATTATTTTATTATTTCCCTTCTACGTGACTTTACCGAAAGAACCAAGAAGATTATTTTACCTCTCATGGCTTGATACCGTACCACTTGTGTAGTTCTGATTCTGTAAGTGACTCAAGCTATGTCTGTAGCAGTGTTCACAGAGGCTCTCTCTCTCTCTCTCTGTGGGATACATTTTATCTTGGTTATGGGTGATTGACCGGTTTCGCCTTTTTTATTCTTGTGGTTGACTCTTGGTCGAATACTTCATAATTATTATTATTTGGTTCTTTCGCTAAAGTGACGTATAAAGAAAAAATAATAAATTAAATAATAGCATACGACGTTTCGATTGCAACACAAGCAATCATCATCAGGTGTAATGAAATAGCGACATAAAATCTAACCAGAAAAAACTATAGACAGACATATTAGCAGACAGATATCACCAAGATACACAGAGCGGGCAACACAGGTACAGAGAGGGGTGATCGTCTCTGTGGCGAGGCCTTAAATAGACAGAGGGGGGCGGAGGCAGCAAGAGGGAGGGGTTAGAGACAAAATGTACATGTCAATGAGTACAACAAAAAGGAGTGAGCAGGCTTAGGGGGAGAAAGAGACACACTAAAATTAAATAACCTAGCAAAGTATCGATATGTTATGTAAAACGACACAGAGAGTCAGTCAACACACGAAAACTCCCACACACAGAACGCTAACTGCTGTGCCACCACTCACACACACAGAACGCTAACCGCTGTGCCACCACTCACACACACAGAACGCTAACTGCTGTGCCACCACTCACACACACAGAACGCTAACCGCTGTGCCACCACTCACACACACAGAACACTAACTGCTGTGCCACCACTCACACACACAGAACGCTAACTGCTGTGCCACCACTCACACACACAGAACGCTAACCACTGTGCCACCACTCACACACACAGAACGCTAACCACTGTGCCACCACTCACACACACAGAACGCTAACTACTGTGCCACCACTCACACACACAGAACGCTAACTGCTGTGCCACCACTCACACACACAGAACGCTAACTGCTGTGCCACCACTCACACACACAGAACGCTAACCACTGTGCCACCACTCACACACACAGAACGCTAACTACTGTGCCACCACTCACACACACAGAACGCTAACTGCTGTGCCACCACTCACACACACAGAACGCTAACTGCTGTGCCACCACTCACACACACAGAACGCTAACTGCTGTGCCACCACTCACACACACAGAATGCTAACTGCTGTGCCACCACTCACACACACAGAACGCTAACCACTGTGCCACCACTCACACACACACAGAACGCTAACTGCTGTGCCACACACACAGCGCTAACCACTGTGCCACCACTCACACACACACAGAACGCTAACTGCTGTGCCACACACACAGTGCTAACCACTGTGCCACCACTCACACACACACAGTGCTAACCACTGTGCCACCACTCACACACACACAGTGCTAACCACTGTGCCACCACTCACACACACACAGCGCTAACCACTGTGCCACCACTCACACACACACAGAACGCTAAGCGCTGCGCCACACACACAGTGCGCGGTCGTTCTGCCGGCTGTGGTAATTGTACAGCAATCAACTGTTGTTACTGAACCGGCCCTGGGGCTCCCCAAGGTTGAATCGGCCTCAAGCGAGTCCCCGGTGCGATGTGCGGTAAACTTTGCCACCAGGGAGACAGAGGCGGCCGGGCGTGGTGCTGATCACCCGCCGACGCAGTGGAGGGGGTGGCAATGCAAGGGGGGATCTTTGTCTTCACAGGTGCTGCTACTCACTGACAGCACTTACCCCAACGGTCTTTCGCAGTGGCGGCTCCTGCAAAATCTCTCAGGGGGGGCAAATGTCTGGATGATTGGTAAGGATAAGGTCAACCCATGCAATGGATAAATTAACAGCTTAAGCATGTAAAGGCAACTTCACTTCTTTAATATTAATGAAAAATAAAGTGACTCTTACAATACATTTTGTTTGTTTCTATACTCACTATTATTACAATCCACTCAGTTTATTTTATTAAAGATTCCACTAGGTGGCGACAAATAATATTGTTGACTGAAACGTGCTTACGTATGATGACGTAAGCACGTTAGTGCGAGCCCTCCCGGAAGCCATAGAGAATGCATTGCAGCGCCCGCCGTTCGAAAAAAAACATCTTTGAATGTAAGTCTATGGGAACACTCTGGGCGATTCTCAGCCGGAGTGAAATCGCCAAAAAAGAGGCGGTACTCCACAGAACGTGACATGACGCTGATTGGACTATATCCAGAGGCACAGTGACGGCTAGCGTAACTCTGTGGTTGAAAGACATTGGTGGTGCGTCGCCCAATCGCCCTAATGAAGAAACCGCCCCTGCTCTTTCGGTAAATTCAGGTAGGTATAAAATAAAATAAATCACGACGTTTCGGGCGCAACACAAGCGACCGTCACCAGGTGGGACAACCACAGCAAGAAACAATTGGTGAATGTGGGCAAAAGGGCTGCTGGAACACGTACACCAGGCCCTCAAGATGAATGGGTACTCGGACCGCATTATTCGCAAAGCTGTTTCTCCAACCATGGAGAAACAACCCCCTGAGACGCCGATCAAAACCATCACGTTACCATACATAGCAGGCGTTACCAAAAATATTTCCAAGATCTTAAACAAACGCAAGATCCAGGTCCGATTCAGTACAGTACACAACATACGTGATCTAATCCCATCGGTGAAGGATGTCATTCCTGACATGCAGTATCCTGGAGTCTACAAACTAAGTTGCACCTGTGGTGGCTGTTGCATTGGGGAAACGAAACGGCATGTGTCGGACCGTGTTCGCGAGCACAAGGCAGATCTGAAACACGGCAGAACTAATTCCTCCGTCGTGGCTGACCATTGCTATAACGCTGTGAGCTCTCATGATATTGTTTTTTCCGAGACCAAGGTACTCTGAAAACCTTCGGGCTACGATCAAAGGTTTGTTCATGAAGCCATGCAGATATCTAAACATAGACATAACTTCAACCGGGAAGATGGATACAAATTGAGCAATCATTGGAAGGATGTTATTAACCAGGTCAAACCTTAACTGCTTCATGGTGTTGCCTTCATATCCGCATCTCCAGTTTCTTCAGCTTCCCACTCCCAGGCATTTCCTTGTTCGTTTCTTAATCCCTCTAGCGGCACTCCACTCACCCTACCCCCCACCCCCTCCCTGTCTCTCCTCCTTGGCTCCTCCCCCGTCTCTTACCTATGTAGAGGAGTAAAATGGGGACGTGACGTCAGGTGTGCCGTTCAGTGCGATGACATCACGTCTCCCGGGGTACTTAAGAGATACCCCGTGACGTGAGCGGGGTCACTGTGGGAACGGGTAGAGTAAGCAGAGTGAAGAGGGAACCAGGGGTAGAGAGAGGGATCGAATGGTGAGCCTGGAGAGAAGCCGGTGGTAGCCGTAGAGGTGCTTCTCTCTCCAGTCGGTGGAGTCGGCAGAGTCCCTGATCTGACACGAGAGAGAGAGACCGGAGCTCGCCGGCAGGGACCCAGACTCAGAGTAGGACCCCCCTAGCCCCTGGGAGTTGTGTACCCTGCTGTGTAATATAGATAAGCTTTAATAAACCCTGGGAGTTGTGCACCCTGCTGCGTGTGTATTGTAACAGCTTTAATAAACCCTGGCGGAAGCCCCTAACTTACCTCCGTCTCCGAGTACGTCCGTCGGAACTACTCAACACCTATATAGCCTCTTGTCACGGCAACCCTTTTGCCCACTTCAGCAATTGTTTCTTGCTGTGGTTTTCCCACCTGGTGACGGACGTTTGTGTGTTGCGCCCGAAACGTCGTGATTTTATTAATTATATACCGACGTGACTCTACCGAAAGAACCAAAGAGTATGGATCCCTGCAGTCACGGAAACTTCCAATCGAGGTCTAAGGCTACATGGGTGGTTTTGTCTGTGTCCTGCAGGTGCTCCCCTGTGGCCCCGTGAACAGCTGGAACCCGTCATGGCCACCGAGGGCCTGCCGGCCGTGCTGCGCTGCCGCCCTCCCCAAGGCTTTCCTCCTCCCATCCTCTTCTGGATGGACGGCTGTGAGTACCACGGTGGCTGTGAGATGTTGACTACCTCGCCTGATGCACAGGAAGTTGTGGGTTCGATCCCGACCCAGACGACGCCTGCTGCTGTATATTTGTAGTTTGCGTGTCTCTCTCTCATCATCATCACGGTGGCTGTGAGATGTTGACTACCTCGCCTGATACACAGGAAGTTGTGGGTTCGATCCCGACCTAGACGACGCCTGCTGATATATATTTGTAGTTTGCGTGTCTCTCTCTCATCATCATCACGGTGGCTGTGAGATGTTGACTACCTCGCCTGATGCACAGGAAGTTGTGGGTTCGATCCCGACCCAGACGACGCCTGCTGCTGTATATTTGTAGTTTGCGTGTCTCTCTCTCATCATCATCACGGTGGCTGTGAGATGTTGACTACCTCGCCTGATACACAGGAAGTTGTGGGTTCGATCCCGACCTAGACGACGCCTGCTGATATATATTTGTAGTTTGCATGTCTCTCTCTCATCATCATCACGGTGGCTGTGAGATGTTGACTACCTCGCCTGATGCACAGGAAGTTGTGGGTTCGATCCCGACCCAGACGACGCCTGCTGCTGTATATTTGTAGTTTGCGTGTCTCTCTCTCATCATCATCACGGTGGCTGTGAGATGTTGACTACCTCGCCTGATACACAGGAAGTTGTGGGTTCGATCCCGACCCAGACGACGTCTGCTGCTGTATATTTGTAGTTTGCGTGTCTCTCTCTCATCATCATCACGGTGGCTGTGAGATGTTGACTACCTCGCCTGATACACAGGAAGTTGTGGGTTCGATCCCGACCCAGACGACGCCTGCTGCTGTATATTTGTAGTTTGCGTGTCTCTCTCTCATCATCATCACGGTGGCTGTGAGATGTTGACTACCTCGCCTGATACACAGGAAGTTGTGGGTTCGATCCCGACCCAGACGACGCCTGTTGATATATCTTTTTACTCTTTTGTTCTTGCGGTAAAGTCACGTGGGTATAAAATAAAATGAATCACGACGTTTCGATCGCAACACAAGCGGTCGTCCTCAAGCGGAAAAAAATATAACCCGGCAGTGGAACTGCTGAACCAGCGAGAGAGCTGTTACAACAAGAGGTTATATATGTGGCGATGGGCAAGCAAGCGGGGTCTGAGCTGGAAAGGATTCCACCCCCGGACGCAAGCACGTCAGTTGTATTAATGGGGGAGATTAGGGAAAGAGGGATTAGGGAGAGAGAGATTAGCATGAATGAGCTTCCATCGCCGCAAAAGAGTAGCATGCCCTCATATGCGCACAACAGCTGTGTTGAGAGATTAGCACCATGAGAGTGCACTCCAAAGGGCATGTGAGAGGTCTAAGAGAGAGGCATAGAGAGAGAGAGAGACACAGAGTCGGTAATAACAGCTGACATAGGCAGGTAGGATGGAAACATCACAGTCAGTTAAGACTTTACCTGGTTAATAACATCCTTCCAATGATTGCTCAGTTTGTACCCATATTCTCGGCTGAAGTTGTGTCTGTGTTGATACATCTGGATGGCTTCATGAACAAATCTCTGAACGTAGCCGGTAGGTTTGCAGAGTACCTCCGTCTTGGAAAAATCAATTTTGCGTGAGCCCACTGCGTTAAAACAATGATCAGCAACGGCAGATGTATTGGTCCTACCGTGTTTCAGATCCGCCTTGTGTTCATGAACGCGGTCCGAGACATGCCGTTTCGTTTCCCAAATGTTACTGCTGCCACAACCACAACTCGGTTTGTAGACACCAGGGTACTGCATGGGAGGAATCATTTACAGATGGGATTAAATCACGGATTTTGTGTACTGTGTTTAAACGAACCTGGATCTTGTGTTTGTTTAATATATTGGAAATCTTTTTGGTAACCCCTAGCGCCTGCTGCTGTATATTTTGAGTTTGCGTGTCTCTCTCTCTCATCATCATCACGGTGGCTAGGAGATGTTAACTACCTCGCCTGGTACGCAGGAGGTCGTGGGTTCCATCCCGACCCTGACGCCTGCTGCTGTAGATTTGGAGTTTGCGTGTCTCTCTCTCTCATCATCACGGTGGCTAGCAGATGTTGACTACCTCGCCTGGTACGCAGGAGGTCTTCTTTTGTACAACTGCTGATGTAGATGCAGAGACAATGACTACAATTTCACAATGAGGTGGGCAAGCCAGGCAAGCGAAGCGGAGTGCATCATTGCCGCGATGTCTCCGTCCTGTTTGTGGACCGGAAGCAGTGCAGCGTTGTCCGTTGTACGCTGTCTCTTCTGGGTGACCACATTTGCACCACTTTTGCAGGCATCCTCCACATCTGCCGCTGCTTCCATGATTTGCATGGCGGATGATGATGAAGGCACAAGTAGCACTAATCACATACCTGCATTTCCCATTATCCCTTCCCTTTGATGCTGCTAATCCTGCACAATGCACGGGCATAAGTAGTACTAATCACATTCCTGCATTTCCCATATCCCCTCTCTTTGATGCTGCTAATCCTGCATAATGCACGGACATAAGTACTACTATTCACATACCTGCATTTCCCATAAATATGCTAAATGCCTCTTGATATGCATATTCTTTTGTCAAGGCGCCCTTTCCCCCCCTTCCAACCCAGCTTAAATATACGCTCCTAGCATGGTGGTGTTTCATTCAGACGCTGTCGCCTCGACAGACCTGGTCTTCACCTGAGGACGGCTGCTTGCGTTGTGGCCGAAACGTCGTGAGAATTGTATTTTATTGTGTTTTATTTTTATTATTTTATTACTTCCCTTCTACGTGGTGACTTTACCGAAAGAACCAAGAAGATGATGAAGCGCTTTAGTGGTTTACATCTTTGACAAAGAGCTGCATCGAATTCCTCCTTCCACAGTCCTAAATAAATATTCTGATCCCCCCCCCTGTCCCCCTGTCTCCCTGTCCCCCGGGGTGCCGCTGGCGCTGCAGCCATGGAGAGAGTACCGCTGGATGGGCGAGTATCCCAGGGCCTGGACGGAGACTTGTTCTTCGCCAACGTGCTGCTGAGTGACGGGGACGACTACGTGTGCTACGCTCACTTCCCGCACGCGGGGACCATCCAGAAGCAGCCGCTCACACTGACGGTTCAACCCAGTGAGTGGCGGCACCGCGGCGATCGGCGTGTGTGTGTGTATGTGTGTGTGTATGTGTGTGTATGTGTGTATGTGTGTGTGTGTGTATGTGTGTGTGTGTATGTGTGTGTGTGTGTGCGTATGTGTGTATGTGTGTGTGTGTGGATGTATGTGTGTGTGTGTGTATGTGTGTGTGTATGTTTGTGTGTATGAGTGTGTGTGTGTATGTGTAATAAAAGGACTCGGACACTTCCTTCTGTCTTCGTGTCTTTTATTGGGTTCTCGTCCTCACCCACACGGCACTCTGTTATAACTCTGTATTTGTAGCCCCCGGCTATTCACTGCTATTATAGCTCCTTCTTCCCTCTGACTCTCTGCTTCATCTACTGTAACCTCCTCCCTGCAGACTCGCTGCTACCTCTATGCAGACTCCCGCTGCTACCCCTATGTGCAGACCCTCTGGCTGCTACCGTATGCAGACCCGCTGCTGACTCTGTATGCAGCCCCGCTGCTGACTCTCTGTGCAGCCCCGCTGCTGACTGCAGCCTCCTCGCTGCTTCGGGTCGGTCACCGCTGGCCAACGGTGCCGATCCTCGCTCCCCCCGTGTTCGTGGCGATCTCGCCACCCCCCGCTTCGCCCTTCGTGGCCTCTCTCTGTTCCTGGTTCCCCGTCACTCCCCCATCCTCTTCCGGTTCCCCTCCTTCTATACTCAACCCCTCTCCCCCCCACGTGACCTAACTCCTCCCCTCATGACGGCACCTCCGGAGGGCCGTTTACACCCGCATTACATCACCCTCCCCCATAAAGAAAATCCAGCCGACCTCGGCTGAATTGCAACCTGAAAAGCAATGCGGGTGTAAAGGGCCAACACGTAAAAAGACACGAAGCATGCAAGAACAATATAACAATGAACACAACACAACACAATCTAACGAAACGTGAGGGATTTTGAGCGAGTACGGGTAGCCGGGCCGTCCCGGACGGTCGGCAGCCCACCCGCCGAGCGGGAACGTGGAAGGGTTTTAGGGGCGACGGGCGCAAGTTCTTCCGTCGCCATTGGAGGCCCGCCACTGTCCCGCTCGCGTCCAGAGACATCCCGTACTCGCGTCCGCGGAGGGATAGGAAGAGCTGCAGGTCCCGTGGGTTCCGCGGCACCGGTCGGCATCCCACGAGCGGAACGTCCTCCTCCCTGCGCTGTCACGGCCGGCTTGTCTGTGAAGGGTACGACAGGCGCTTTCGCAAGGTCAGCAGACACAGGCAAGGGCGAGTCGGCAGCAACAGACCCCGGCAAGGCAACTTCGGGAGATGACGCATCCGGCCGCGGGGCAATGTATGGCTTCAACCGGGATGTATGCACGAACCAGCGCCGCGAACCAACCTGAACACGCGCCGACTGTGGGTTGGGAACCTCAATGAGGCGGACCGGACCTTGCCACGGTTTGTGTAATTTAGGAGAGGTACCTGGCCGCACCTGTGGGCAATGAAGCCAGGCCAGGTCCCCCTTCTTCCAGGGGCACTCCCCCTTCGAACGTCGGGCACACCGCTCATTCCTGGCCTGAGCTTTGGCTGTAGCCATGCGGGCTCTTTCCCTCGCCTCAGTGACACGGCGAACGTTGTCCTGAATATACTCAGGAAGAGGCTTAACAGGCCCCCTCGCACCGGTTCCCAACTGCTCATTAATCGGCGGCACATTCTCACGGCCGTACATAAGGAAGAACGGCGAGTATCCAGTAGCCGCGTGCGGCGTCATGCGATACGCCGAAAGCACCCCAGGGATATGCAAATCCCAATCAGATTGATTTTCCCCGACTGTATGGCACAGCATGGCGGACAGAGTCCGATTCAACCGTTCCACCATCCCATCCGTTTGTGGGTGGTAGGGGGACGTCCGTATCTTTTTAGTTCCCAAAGCCGCACACACCTCCCCCAACAATTTGGACGAAAAGTTACGCCCCTGATCTGTAAGGAGCCTCTCCGGCGCCCCCTTGTCCATTACATACCCAAATAGAAAGGCGTCAGTGATAGACGCCGCTGACTGGTCAGGCAAAGGCCAGGCCATCGGCCAGCGAGAGAGGTACTCCACCCCCACCAGTAAATACTTATTTCCCTTAGCGGATGGCGGAAAGGGTCCCAAAATATCTAACGCCACCAGCTCATTAACCCGAGATACTTGAATCGATTGTATCGGCGGAACATATGGATGTTTAGGTGGTTTACGGCGGGCACAATCGGGACACGCGCGAACGTGACCGACGACATCCGTCGTCATGCCGTGCCAATAATAGTCTCGTTGCAGCGTCAATAGGGTTTTCTGCACCCCCAGGTGTAAAAGTGTGTCACAGTGCAAAGATCTAATCAACTCGTACCGCAATGACGCAGGCACAACGAGACGCCAGTGTTCCTGTATCCCTTCCCTCCACATCAGTAACCCATCTCGGAGAGCAGTTTCCGAAATACCACCCGCACCGAGTTCCTTACCCGCCTTCTCCGTTCGTTTTCGTAACGACACCAAAGAATCGTCCAACATTTGCTCCCGAATCCACACAGACCTCGGAAGACGCAAAATCCCGTCAGCCGGTCCCCCATCAACCGGTCCCGGTGTAAGCGGAGTTTCGAGAACATCCACCGCCAGCGCGACAGGCTGAGGGGGGGGCTGAGTCGGTCCACACCTATGCGTCCCCGACGCACACGCACAAGGGGATTGTTGCGGCAACCTGGACAGTGCGTCCGCGTTAGCGTGACGCACACCCTTCCGATGGTGAATTTGGAAGGAAAATTCTTGCAACGTGTCCAGCCATCTCGCCAATTGTCCGGATGGCTGGTCCATCTTAAGAGCGTACTGTAAGGCCGCATGGTCCGTGCGGACAATAAACGACCGACCGTACAGATACGGTCGAAATTGGCGGAGAAAAAACACAATAGCCAAAAGTTCCCTGCGAGTGACGCAGTAACGGGTTTCCGCGGGAGACAAAACTCGACTCCCATACGCCACCACACGCTCAACACCACCTTTTGACTGGGACAACACCGCCCCAATACCAGTGTCACTCGCATCAGTATCCAGAATGAAGGGATGTTCAAAATCCGGATAATCCAACGTCGGCGCAGTAGCCAATAAATCGCGCAGGCTCCGAAACGCCGCCTCCTCCGGCGGTCCCCACACAAATTTATGCCCCTTCCCAGTAAGGAGATGTAAAGGCCTGGCGATAGTAGCGAAATTCGGAACAAACCTCCGATAATATGAGGCGAACCCCAAAAACCGACGCACATCACCCACCGTGGCCGGGGTTGCCCAATCCCTGACACACGCAGTTTTCTCTGGATCCGTGGCCACCCCGTCCGCACTAACAATATGTCCCAAGTATCGAACGGAGCGTTGCAGTAGATGACATTTCTTAGGCTTGAATTTCAAATTAGCAGAACGCATTCTGGCAAACACAGCCTCCAACCGCAGTAAATGCTCATCAAATGTGCGGCTGAAGACAATAACATCATCTAAATAAATGAGACATGTCTCCCACTGCAACCCCGTCAACACCAACTCCATCAATCGCTGAAAAGTGGCAGGGGCTGCATTCAACCCCATCGGCAGACAGTTAAATTGGAATAACCCCTGCGGCGTACGGAAAGCTGTCTTTTCCCGCGAGGGCTCGTCAAGGGGGAGCTGCCAGAAGCCCGAAGAGAGATCTAGCGTTGAAAAAAACTTAGCCCCTGACAAGGCGTCGAGAGAATCGTCCATACGCGGCAGGGGATACGCATCTGCCACCGACACTTTATTCAGCTTCCGAAAATCCACACAAAATCGCAATTTACCATCCTTCTTTTTAACCAACACAACAGGCGCGCCCCATGGGCTATTAGACGGAGATATAATATCCGCTTTCAACATGTCTTCCACCGCCCCTCGAACATGCTCACGCTCAGCCGGACTCATCCGACGCGAGTTCAACCGGATAGGGGCAGGGTCCCCCGTGTCGATATGATGAGAGAGAAGCGAGGTGCGTCCCAAGTCCAAATCGTCCGAGCTAAACACATCGGAATAGCTCGATAATAATTTATGAATCGCACAACGCTGCTCGGTGGAAAGGGCCGAATTTTCCCCACATAATTCGGCGATCCAACGATCATCAACCCCTCCATCGTGTGAAACACCACCCACAAGCCCCCCGTCCGGCAGGTCACTCTGGGCCGTAAACGCCGTAGTGGCATGTGCCACAACGGTACCAGCTGGCACACACACGCTTTCAGCACTCGCATTTAACACCTGCAAAAACGGGCGCTGATCTGGACGGACAATAGTTTGCGCCCCTACCAGCGCTAAGCCGCCCGTAACCGCGGCGGACGGCGACAGCAAAATCCCAAAAGCACCCTGCCGACCCGGAACCGGCTTCCGGTATCGTAAGGGAATGAGCATCTGAGAGCCAGGTGGAATATCAACCGAAACTTCCGATAGCGCCTGCACCTGGGCGACAGGAGCCGGTCGCCCCCAGGCGGACTGTAAAAATTCCAATTTCCGGCCCCCCGGTAGTTCTATGCAATTTTCATTGATTCTAATTAGAATGGGCATCTTAGCCAAAAAATCCGTACCCAACAGGCAAGGAACCGCCAGGGACCTCGAAATCAACACAACGCCCGAGGCCGAGACACCCCCGATAGAAATGTTAGCGTCCACCTGTCCCACGATGCCCATACTACCCCCGTTCGCAGCGATGCAGGAAGCGTAAGCCGGCCTCACGGCCCCCGGTGGGATGTTCAAAAGATGGAATATCACATCCGAAATAATGGTCGCGGACGCACCGGAATCCACCAAAATACGTACGTCCACCCCTTGGATGGACCCAGGTACAGTGGACGAACCGGTAGCGGCCGCGACAACCCGCCGAGCCAGCTTACGCCACTGCGTTATCGAACGACAAGGCTCAGATACTGGCCTCCCGTATTTTACAACATCCGCGTCGCATAACAACGGCGATGAGTGAGGTGTCAGGCCTTGCCGGGTGTCTGGTGCGCACCGACTTGCCTGTGCCGGAGGGTCTTTCTTTGGGGCGTCCGCTGTCGAGGCCTCCTGCTGGGGCGGCCCCGGAACCCGGGCCCAGCAGTCCCTGGCATAGTGGCCCCGACGGCCGTAGCGGAAGCAGTCGACGTCGGGGCGGCGCGCAGCGGGCACCCCGTCCCGACGCGGCCGCGCCGGCGGCGGAGCCCGCGGCCCTGGCCCGCTTCGAGCCGGCCACGGAGTGGAGGCGGCCGACAACTCCTTCGGGCCGGTCGCATCCGGCACGTACACGGCCTTCGTAGGGTCCCACCCTACGGCCCCCCCATCGACGACAGGACCGCCCGTCCACGCCGTCACCTGTTTCCAGCGGCGGAGATTGAACTGGGCGTCCAAACACTTGGCCGCGGTCCGGGACGTGAGTTTTTCGTGACCGCACGCCTGCATGGGAATGCCGAGATCTCGGGACAACTCCAACATCTTCCCCAAGATGAGTGGTTCCAGCAGGTCAGGCTCCGTCTCCGGGTAAGCGGCCATAGCGAGTTCCAACACGGCACCCCTGTACGCTACAGGTGACTCCTCAGGTGCGCGTTGCCGCTGCACGAATCGGCGATGGGCGTCATCCGGTGGCTCGTACGCGTCCGCCATTTCCTCGAACACCCCTCGCAGAGTTTTCTTCTTCGCAGCTTTTATAGAGCGAAAAAAACGAACGGACTCATCATCAAGAAGAGTCGGGAGCACCTCCAGTGCCTCAGCGTCCGTCCACCTTGCCGTACGTACCGCCGCCAAAAATCTGCAGGCGAACGCACTCCAATCGCCCCCGATGGAGAACTCTTTGACGGTTGTAAGGTGACGACTGCGACTCCTTGGCTTGCTTCCGTCCGTCGCTGACTCTTCCGGCGGTAAGTTCAGCAAGGCGTCGCAACGCTGTGTCGCCAAAATGGCGGACGATCCTCGCGGCGGCCCCAAAATGGCGGCTTCCCGCCTTCCGTGGTGCGCCACGCCCAAGATGGCGTCTTCACGCCGCGTGGCCGATGGCGGCGCCATCGAAGACGACCCGGGCTCCTGCCGATCACCACCCTCACCTTCCAACGCCGCCCTTGGCGTGACAAGGTCACACAACTCTGTGATGACGGTTTTTAGGGTTGCCAGTTGCTCCGCCATCCGGATCCATCTTAAATCTTCGTCCTTCAACGCAGATGGGTCGGACGAAGGGGCCACCTCCTCGACGCCCGGGACCTCACGGATCTCTCCCTCCGCCGAAGTGAAGCCGACCTCAGGAGGAAGATCGTCGTCGTCCGAAGATGAAGCCGACGCCGGAAATGGAATATTCTTTTTCCTCAGTTGTTTCGCCATGCCGTTTCACTTCTGACTCCAGTGTAATAAAAGGACTCGGACACTTCCTTCTGTCTTCGTGTCTTTTATTGGGTTCTCGTCCTCACCCACACGGCACTCTGTTATAACTCTGTATTTGTAGCCCCCGGCTATTCACTGCTATTATAGCTCCTTCTTCCCTCTGACTCTCTGCTTCATCTACTGTAACCTCCTCCCTGCAGACTCGCTGCTACCTCTATGCAGACTCCCGCTGCTACCCCTATGTGCAGACCCTCTGGCTGCTACCGTATGCAGACCCGCTGCTGACTCTGTATGCAGCCCCGCTGCTGACTCTCTGTGCAGCCCCGCTGCTGACTGCAGCCTCCTCGCTGCTTCGGGTCGGTCACCGCTGGCCAACGGTGCCGATCCTCGCTCCCCCCGTGTTCGTGGCGATCTCGCCACCCCCCGCTTCGCCCTTCGTGGCCTCTCTCTGTTCCTGGTTCCCCGTCACTCCCCCATCCTCTTCCGGTTCCCCTCCTTCTATACTCAACCCCTCTCCCCCCCACGTGACCTAACTCCTCCCCTCATGACGGCACCTCCGGAGGGCCGTTTACACCCGCATTACACGTGTGTGTGTGTGCGTGTGTGTGTGTGTATGTGTGTGTGGTGTGTGTGTATGTGTGTGTGCGTGTGTGTGTATGTGTGTGTGTGTGTATGTGTGTGTGTGTATGTGTGTATGTGTGTATGTGTGTATGTGTGTGTATGTGTGTGTATGTGTGTGTGTATGCGTGTGTGTATGTGTGTGCGTGTGTGCGTGCGTGTGTGTGTGTGGTTGTGGGGAGCGCGATAAAGTTAAATTCCCACTCACAGCCAACACCGGTCAAGATTATCTGAACCGGTCCTGGGCCTCCCCCAGGTCGACTCGGCCTCAAATGAGTACCTGGTGCGATGTGTAAACATCGCCACTAGGGGGACAAAGGCAGCTGGGCGTTAGCTACCCACCCCCTCGTGTGCCGTGCCGGCCTTCATAAGTGTGCGCTAACAGCACTTGCCCCAACAATCTGTTAAGGCTATACGGGGGATCTTTCTGTTTGTGGAGAGAGTGGAGACTTTCCCATACCTGGTAAGTGTGCTCATGACTGACTTCGGTTTGACAGCAGAGGTCTCACTCCGAATCAGTTGGGTGGAATTAGCTGTATGGAAGCTTCCTGGTCTGTCGCTCCACACAAAGCTTCAGGTCTTCTCGGCCACAGTCATGCCCTCCCTTCTCTATCCTTACAACACGTGGACCCCCTCCCCCCTAAATGAAACATCTTTGCCGGTTAGAAACATTTAGGCTGGCCTGCCTTTGATCCATCCTGGGATAACCAGACTGGATTGCGTGAGGAGCTCACAAATCCTGAAATGATCTGGACCAAGTCCCATTGATGAGCTCTGGCAGGCAAGGCTGCATTGGCTGGGTCATGTAGCCTGTATGCCCAGCCACCGCATGCCTGAACGGATTTTGTTCAGCCGGATAGATGGGGCTAGACGGGTGCAGCACGGGCTAGAGAAGAGGTGAAGTTATGTGGTACAGGAGGATGCGGAGCTGAGTGGACTTGCCAATGACTGGTACCAGCGGTGTCAAGATTGGCCTCTGGAGAAGGTTCGTGAAGGAGGCAGTCGCCCTCCAGCAACAACGGAGGGCGGAGGAGCGACGCTCACAACGAGCGAAGCGCCGGATGGTGAAAGCACAGCAAGTTGGCACAGGTGGTGCATTGACCAGTCATCTCAGTCAGTCGACCGTGGCACCTGCTGGGTCTGCCCAGTGACCACCTGCCAGCGGTCGTTCGACACTTCACATGGCTTCAACGTGCACATAGTCTGGCACAAGCGCTGTGGTACCATTGTTATTGAGTTGATCTGGCCCATGCCTTCCAATCACTCCAGACCAGGTGCCAGAATCATGATCCACTCAAATCACCCAACAGCTAGCATCTGTGACAGGATGTCATAAAAGGCATCTGACTCATCGGCCTTGCCTGCATCCCTCCACGGATGTTCATCTTTGGTGGGGGCGTAAGTAACCACGACCACCACTCCTCGCCTCCGGTTGATGGGATTGCGAGCTCCAAGTAGCCTGGGGATTACAGCTTCCCACAGCTAACCGCAACACTCCCACGCCCCCTTCATTCTTTTGTTCAGAAGAAGATCCACTCCCTGTTGTTTGACAGTCTCCTGCCCTGAGTAGAGGACTGTCCACCCCTCGTGGTGGCAGGAGCCAGAGCCAGTCCATCGGACCTTCTGAATACCGCAGATCCAGGCGGTACCAATCCAGCTCCCGCCAGAGGAGTGGCAGCCTCTCCTCCGCAGTGAGAATTCTGGAGGAACCCCGAGGGTGAAGATTGAGTCTCCTGGTTCTGCCAAATGGGGCTCAGCCAGGAGACGTCATAGACACCTGTCCCCCTGAGGCCTCCGGCACAAGCTTCGCTAGAATATTTTCCCACAGTTTTGTGGTAATTAATTGAAGGTAGAGGGGTTACCAGCCCTCCTCGTACCCGTTCGGAGGTCCCGTTTGGCCACCGTGGTGTCTAGTAACGCCATGAGGGGAATCTTCTTGGTTCTTTCGGTAAAGTCACGTAGAAGGGAAATAATAAAATAAAACATTATAAAATAATTCTCACGACGTTTCGGCCACAACGCAAGCAGCCGTCCTCAGGTGAAGAACAGGTCTGTCGGGGAGACAGCGTCTGAATGAACAGGTCTGTCTTTCCGACAAATGGGGCTCAGCGTAGTGCAGCGTAGCGCTGACCATTATGCTACCTATCTACCCATTCACGCACAGACACGCTCATACACATACATGGATCCGCACGCATATACACACCTCGTCCATCGAAGATGGCTCTTTGGGACATTCTGTCTACAGGAAAGCCACCCACACAGATTCCTATCTGAAGCCTGAATCCCGCCACCATCTGGCACGGAAGAATTCCCTCCTCAAAACCCTACACCATAGGGCCCACTGCATTTCTGACCAACACCACCTCGCCAGTGAATTGGAACACGACCACCAGGCCCTCAAGATGAATGGGTACTCGGACCGCACTATCTGCAAAGCTGTTTCTCCAACCATGGAGAAACAACCCCCTGAGACGCCGATCAAAACCATCACGTTACCATACATAGCAGGCGTTACTAAAAACGTTTCCAAAATCTTAAACAAACACAAGATCCAGGTCCGATTCAATACAGTACACAAAATCCGGGATCTATTCCCATCTGTGAAGGATATCATTTCTGACTTGCAATACCCTGAAGTCTACAAACTAAGTTGCATCTGTGGTGATTGTCACATTGGGGAAATGAAACGTCATGTCTCTGACCGTATCCGCGAGCACAAGGCAGATCTGAAACACGGCAGAACTAATTCTTCCGCCGTAGCTGACCATTGCTACAACGCTGTGGGCTCTCATGATATTGTTTTCTCCAAGACAAAAGTGCTCTGCAAGCCGTCTGGCTACCATCAAAGATTTGTTCATGAAGCCATCCAGATATATAAACATAAGCATAACTTCAAGCGAGAGGATGGATACAAATTGAGCAATCATTGGAAAGATGTTATTAACCAGATAAAATGTAACTGTTCATAGTTCCATCTTATTTACCGGGTTCTAGTCTATTTTAAATCCTTTATATTAAGTTCACTTGCTTGCTTGCTTGATTGCTTGCTTAGGACCGTGCAAATCTTTCGGTCGTTTTTTAACCCACTTCCCGTGATCCAATCGAGCTGACATTTTGCACACAGACTCGTTGTGCGTGACAATTAATTTTCGTGAAAAAATTTTCCCAAAATTTTACACTGTTTAGGGTATTTTTTTACATATTTAATTACCAATTGCTTAATGGTGGCAGACAATCATCTGACCCATAGGTGGCAGCCATCTCAAGCCAGAGGACGAGAGGACTCTAGCCGCCACGCATATAAAGGATTTATAGTGAAAAACTTTGTTTTTACGGGTTAATTTTTACCGAGTTAATTGCATCCTCAGCGTTTAGCAGTGCGGCTTTTGTTTTGAGCGCTATCATCTGTTTTGGCTGAAATTGTGTCGCTGCTTTGCCCCCCCCCCGCCCTTATTCCCTCCCCCCCCACCGTCCTCTCTGACTTACATGGACCCCTTAACTCCGGCATCTCTCCAACTTCAGTAAAAATGTTCTCGCTGTGGTTGTCACACCTGATGATGATTGCTTGTGTTGCAATCGAAACGTCGTGATTAAAATTTTTTTTTTTTATTCTTCACCTACGTGACTTTACCGAAAGACCCAAAGAGTACCGCGAGTCGTCCGCTGATTGTGGAGCCTGCGGGTGACACGAGCAGCAAGCTGGTGCTTCGGGGAGACGCACTGCTGCTGGTGTGCATCGTACAAGGGCTGTAAGTACATGCACTATACACTATACACTACACTATACACTACACTATACACTACACTATACACTACACTATACACTACACTATACACTACACTACTATGCACTACACTATACACTACACTATACACTACACTACTATACACTATACTACTATACACAACACTATACACTACACTATACACTACACTACACTATACACTACACTATACACTACACTATACTACTATACACTACACTATACACTACACTATATTCTTTGGGTCTTCCGGTAAAACCACGTAGAGAGAAAAATTATAAAAAATATTACGACGTTTCAATCGCAACACAAGCAATCGTCATCAAGTGAAACAAAATTGCGGGAGAGCTGCTGAG
The DNA here is from genome assembly GCF_015708825.2 of Lethenteron reissneri. Classification (NCBI taxonomy): domain Eukaryota; kingdom Metazoa; phylum Chordata; class Hyperoartia; order Petromyzontiformes; family Petromyzontidae; genus Lethenteron; species Lethenteron reissneri. The sequence continues at coordinate 228,466 of NW_026891037.1, forward strand.
GCAGCCGTTGATGAACCTCCCTCAGCGGCTCTGATGACGATTGCTCGTGTTGCGATCGAAACGTCGTGATATTTGTATTATTGTCTATCTACGTGGCTTTCCCGAAAGAGCCAAAGAATGTGAATTCCTGCAGTCACGAACGCTTTTAGTCACTCCACTATACACCAGATACTATACACGATAGGCCTCGGCAAGGTACAAGGTGAAAGTGTAAAAACAACGAGCCTACCTTTACCCTACCTTTTACCTTACCACAATACAATCACTCTACCCTTACCTTTACCCTTTAGCAGGTAAGGTACAAGGTAAAAAGCAACGAGCCTACTTTTTACCCTACCTTTACCCTTACCCCTTGGCATGCCGACACCTTTACCCTTTTACCCGGTAAAAATGGTACAATTACCTTACCTTGCCGAGGCCTGATACACGACGCTACTGAACAATACACGTGCGTGCGCGTAGCCCCACACCGCGGGTGAGCTGGGTCAAGGTGGGCGGGGAGCTCCCACAAGACCACGTCACCTTCGGCGACTTCAACCGGATGCTGGTGATTCGGCACGCATCGTTGGGCGACGCCGGTGTCTACCAGTGCCGTGCCGGCAACAGCGAGGGCCAAGCTCTGCACACCGTCACCGTCACCGTGGAAGGTGCCTCTCGGGGCGACGGAGGGAGGAGCGGTGGCACGGCGGTTGGCGGGTCCCGGCGGCGATTATCTCAACCGCTCCTGAGGCCTCCCCTAGGTTGGCTCGGCCTCAAACGAGTACCCCGGTGCAGTGTGTGTAGCGGTAAACTTCGCTGCTGGAGAGACAAAGGCGGCCGGGCGTGGTGCTGGCCACCCACCCCCTCGTGTGCCACCAGAGGTGCTGCTACTCGCTAACAGAACTTGTCCCTACTGTTACAGGCTGCGTGGGGGATTTTTGTCTTGGTGTTTCCACGTGTGGCAAATTTCCTCCACCACCACCACCCTCCTCCCCTCCTTGTTTTCTCGGCCGCGACAGCCAAGCCTTACTGGATCGCTCCGGGGCGAGTGAAGCATGTCTACGCCCCGTGGGACTCCGTGAAGCTCGCTTGCCTCGCCAACGGAATCCCTAAACCGATCGCCCGATGGTTTATCAACGGCGTCCCGATCGACGGTGAGACGCCGGGGCTGTGAACGGGGAGCGGCCGATCTCCCGCTCGCTGACTTGGCTCGCTCGCTCACAGCCAATCACAGGGCCATGCTCGCAGCTCAGTCAACCAATCACATAGCATACCGAATTAAGCCAAATTGTGAAAAATTCACGATGCCAAATAATGCCAAGTTGGACCAGATGACGCCAAAAGGCGCACAACCCATGTGAGACTAGGCTCTAAGGAAAGCTGTCTTGGGTGTGGACCAATCAACTTCAAGGACAGTGCATACATTATCAGAGTTATGTTTTTTGTTTGCATTACGACTGCAGGTATTGTGGTCAATGCAAACATGACTCCTTGTAAAAAGGTGTCAGTTTTGTTGCCAGATAGAAGGGTAAAAAAACAATTATCATATTTTTCTACTGGCAAATGAGGTTCCAATGGTGTTAAGCCAAATTGTGAAAAATTCACGATGCCAAATAATGCCGAGTCGTAACTAACTTTGCCATTCTTCCGAATCGTGCCAAGGCCGCACCAAACCGTGCCGAGTGTCGTGTCGTTGTTGCGGTGGAGCAGAGGCCCCCGCTGTGCCCTGGCGAAGCGTGGACGGCGACTTCCTGACGCTCAGGGGGCTGCACAAGGGATACACCGCCATGTACCAGTGTGAAAGCTCCAACCGGCACGGCACCATCCTAGCCAACGTCATCGTTCAAGTGCTGGGTGAGCGGGGGGGGGCGGGAGGGGGGGCCAGGCCGGCCCCTCCAATCCAGCAGCGGTCTTCTTGACCACGTTCGTGCCCTCCCTTCTCTCGCTTGCGAACGTCCATTCCGTTAATGGAACATCTTTGCCAGTTAGAAACCTTGAGGCTGTCTTGCCGATGATCCATCCGGGTTTCACCGAGCCGGATTGTGTGAAGAGCTCACAAATACTTGAAAGAACTGGACAAAGTCCCATCAGGGAGCTCCTCCTGCAGGCTGTGTTGGCTGGGTCGTGTAGCCCGCATGCCCAGCCACCGCGTGCCCAGCCACCCCGTGCCCAGCCACCGCGTGCCCAGCCACCGCGTGCCCAGCCACCGCATGCCCAGCCACCGCATCACCCAGTCAACCTCGTGCCTCAGATCACTCCCCCGTGCCCGCCACCCGCATGCCCACTCACCTCCGGCACGTCACCCCGTGCCCAGCACCACTTCCATTCACCGCATGCCCGCCACCTCGTGCCCAGCCCCGCCATGGCCCAGGCCCCCACGTGCCCATCCCCGCATGCCCCATCCACCCCGTGCCCAGTCAGACCGCAATGCCCAGCCACCGCGTGCCCATCCACCCCATGCCCGTCACCGCTTGCCCCCACCGACCTGCCCAGCCACCGCTGCCACTCACCGCATGCCCAGCCACACATGGCCCAGCCACCGCGTGCCCAGTCCACCGCGTGCCCAGACACACATGCCATCCAACACATGCCCAGCCACCGCGTTGGCCCAGCCACCGCGTGCACACCACCGCTGCCCATCCACCGCGTGCCCAGCCACCGCATGCCCTACCCAGCCAAAAACCGCGTTACCCAGCCCCGCATGCCCAGCCACCGCATGCCCACCACCCGGCCCAGCAACCGTGCCCAGCCACCGCGTGCCCAGCCACCGCATGCCCAGCCACCGCGTGCCCAGCCACCCATGCTCAGCCACCCCGTGCCCAACCACCGCATGCCCAGCCACCGCATGCCCAGCCACCGCATGCCCAGCCACCGCATGCCCAGCCACCTCGTGCCCAGCCACCGCGTGCCCAGCCACCGCATGCCCAGTCACCTCGTGCCCAGCCACCACATGCCCAGCCACCGCATGCCCAGCCACCGCGTGCCTCAACAGATTTTGTTTGGCCAGATAGAGGGGGACTAAACGGGCATTCCCTTGTCATTCGGCTCTGTCTCCCCCACTCTATCCTTCCCCCCACCCCCCCCCCCCCCC